>NC_142684.1:126958484-127261515 GCF_056320005.1 Nelumbo lutea
ATGGTTGTGGACTATCTAGGAGGAAAGAAATCAAAGAATCTTCTCTGAGAAAAGCAAATCAAAGGAAGAAATGATTGAAGCTATAGAAATCAGATCTACACATTGGGTAAAAGCTATGGAACTTTTCAGGAATGTCTCTATAAATGACATTCTAAGGAATTGGACTGAAGTGGTACAAACAGATTCACTCAGAGAAAATGTGAAAATGGATTAGAAACCACCTGCCCCAAATAAACTAAATCTGAACTTTGATGGGAGTTCCTTTGGTAACTTGGGAAGAGCAGGTACGGGGGAAGTGCTCAGAAATCACCAAGGAGCAGTTGTGGCACTATTCTCAGGACCAATAGGCATTGATGACTCAATAATTCAGGCTGAAACTCTGGCTCTCCTGCAAGGCTTGAAAATGGCTGAGCAGATTGGAGCAACCAAATTGGAAATTGAAGAAGATTCACTCCTGGTCATATCTTGGGAAAAGCAAATTAGTTGAGCACCTTGGAAGCTCAAATTTATCTTCAGACAAATTGACTTACTTGCAAGGACGTTTAACTCTAAGTTTGGATGGGTAAAAAGGACAGAAAATGGTTTGGTGGATGTCCTATCCAAACAAGGAGCAGATAGACCGACTTTATTCTGGGCTAAACTGTAATCTGTTGTAATCTGGGTCACTACATTGCTGAAACTTTAGAACTCTTGTACTTTAATCAGTAATTAATGAATTAGTAAAAGTTTTATTTGCTGATAAAAAATGCATTTACTAGTAAAAGGCTGATAGCTCTTTGGTACTGGCTTTAAATATCTATACTGGATTTACCAGTCAAGTGAAACAACCAGCTAATCTTTTCAGAAAACATATTCCTGACAATTGAGCATGTTTCAATTGAATCAGTGTGGTGCTGTGAAATTAATCTTTGGTACTGACATACAAGTAATATTTTACTTCCCGTTTCCTTCTAGTATCATAATTCTAAGGGCTACAAGCATGAACTTCCATTCATTCTTATCTTCATCCATGGATATTCGAAATCTAATTTTATCTAGGAAAATAGCTCATCAATGTGCATTGATTATAAAGTCCAAGAGGGTGAGCATTGACATTTCAACAAGGACAGGCTTTTTGTTAATGAGGTTGGACATCTTTATTCCGAGACAAAATCTTTCTTTTCTTTTCTCTTTTATCAGTCCCAAAACCTGGTACTAGTTAGAATCAATTATACTAACTATGGTTCTAATACCTGGATTGGGGGCCAAAAGTTTGAAGATATGATTGTAGCATCAAGAAGATCCAGACACCTCAGCCTCTCCTTGCTCAGCACCTGAGGACAGACAAACAAATCATATTTGCAAATTTCAATGGGTAAATATGATTACTTGGGAAAAAGTGTCAACTGTACTCAACTACTCAATGATAAGTTCAGAGAGTGAATGCATATTTAGAAAATAAGTACCTCTTTGTAATGGCTGTTTTATGGTTGCTTTTATATTGGTGTTAGTCCTCTTAGAGTCAATCAAATCATTCAGCATAATTTCACACTTCTGCATGCTGCTCTCACCAAAGTGTATCTGGAAAATGATAACAGGAAATGAACATCTTAATACACAAGTCAAACAGATAAAAAAAGAAAAGCAAACTTCTAGTTACATGTAATGAGTTCAATATCAACAGGGACTGAAGTTCTAGAGTACGGATCTCTGAATCAATATCATAATCAGATTTATTCAGAAAATTTTCAGCAAGCATAACACGATATTCACTAACTAGTTGGTCCTTTGAACCTATGATGCCAACAATCATTCCAAGTATATCAATCTTCCTTCTGTTTCTGCTACCCTTTAGTGGGTCAGCCTCTACTGGATCAGGCTCCCAGCTGAAAACAAGGATAGAACTCCCATTACAAATATGTACTATCTAACAATATAGGAACTCTCCAAAAGATATCCTTAGAATAAATTAACATAATCCATAACCTACAATTAAGTAACACACCGCTCAGCATTGATCCAGGCTGGCTTGCCATCAGGGTTGAAATCATCTTCACAACCAGCATTCTCCTGATTTTCTTCATCTCTATTTAACTTTTCAAGAAGGCTATCTCCAGTATTTCCAGGTTCATTTGGATTTCCTCCAGTCCATCAGTAAGCATGGTAACAATGCATTTAATGGTATCTTTTCTTCCCCTTAAATATTCTCTTATTGGTTTGCCAACTGCTTCAAGGAAAACACCAGTAGGATCTATTGAACGCAGTGATTTGATGGTTGAAACATACTGGTGTAATATGTCATTTGTTGAGGCACCAGCAGTAAGTAAGCGATATTGCAATGCAGAAATAAATTCAAGTGGCTGGTGCGGGAGATGGAAGTTAAGATACGTTGGGTTAAAAGATCGGCTAATTCCCTAGCTGACGGTTTAGCTAAACAAGGGGCAGAAAGGGATTCACTTTTTTGGGCCAAGCTGTAACTTTAGTGTGTTTTCTTTCTTTTCTCTTTCTTTTATCCTTTTCTTGAGGTTCTTTGTTACTCTTGGAAGATAAGCGTGTTTGTCTTCCTTTTGTAAATCTTCTATTGATGAATTAATGAAAGTGTTATTGATAAAATAAATAAATAAATAAATGAATCAACGAGCTTTGAATGTTGTCCAGTATATTCGAGACACTGCTTCAAGTCTTCAATTGCAGGAGAGATGCAATGCCCACAGCAATCATATGGATAAATAGGGAAAATTCCTCAAGATATGCCCAAGAGGTAACTTGAATGAAAGGTAATTCACTATTTTGGTTGGATCCACTAAAACAACTTTTTGATGTCAGAGGTCATTTTAACATACTACATTTCAGAAAATACATCACACACACTAATGAAGAAGGCTCATTGAGTTTTTTTTTTTCCTTTTTTGATCAATAAGGCTCATTGAGTTTTATCCAGTAATTATTTCTGTCAAACCTCAGATCAAAAAAGTGGGTTTCTGGTTGGGATTTCAAATAGAAAAGGTCATTACTCAATGCTGGTCCCAACTATCTGGGGTGGGAGGAATAGCCTGGATATGGACCAAACCTTTATTTTCTTTTTTTTTTTTGTTTTTGCACATCGCAGCCACTCTAAAGACTCAAACCTGCATTCTCATGATTTTCAGCACAAGATTTTACAATAACACCAAGCAACAGTCCCTCTGGGATTTCAAATCCCATCTATATGATTAAAAGGTAAGCTAACTGCATTCATATTGTAAGGGAAAAAAAAATACAAACTAATGCCATTTATATTGGGATTCTACACAGGGGCTCTCTGCCTCCTCCCCCCCCAAGAAAAAAAAAGTTCGTACTATCTTTGCACCAAAAAAGAGTCTTGAGAAAAGCATAAGCTTTATGGAGTGTCCTTAAAGCTATTATGTGCACAAAACTAAGTGTGCACCATCCCTTTTGTCTTTCTGAGAACCCACTTGCCTAGAGCTGCTGTTCATACTAGAAGGATACTTCTGTATATTTTGAATTTTTGATAGGGATGTGCCCCATTCATTAACTTCATAACAGGCAACCCCTTCTAGTCAACCTTGTTTCCTATTCATCAACTTCTAACCCTTACCCACAGTGCAACCCCTTCTTTCAATCTTGTTTCCTCTTCAATAACCTCTAACTCTCACCCTCA
Organism: Nelumbo lutea; assembly: GCF_056320005.1. Lineage (NCBI taxonomy): Eukaryota > Viridiplantae > Streptophyta > Magnoliopsida > Proteales > Nelumbonaceae > Nelumbo > Nelumbo lutea. Next base: position 126,962,125 of record NC_142684.1, read on the forward strand.
CACAACCCCTTCTCTCAATCTTGCTTCCTATTTATTAACTTCTAACTCTTACCCTTTCTCCCCTTTTAAGACCTAACCTAGATCATTAGTAATCTCTGATAACCTAATGCACATCCTTCCACAAGTTACTAGTTATACAGAAGGAGCTCTTGAATGGAAATACTGACTTACTGATCTCCAAGCTTCCAGGAAGTTCATGCTCCACCAGGAATGTCATCAGCATACTTATAAGAGGAACTGGCCCTAGATGACCCTAGCCTTCTTGTCTTTTTTTTTTTTTTTCTTTTGGTTTACTCAAAGCTCAATAATAATAAGCATCAGCATGGTAGGATGCTTGAATTAACATCAAGATTCCCAGTAGAACTATTTGCAGTATTAATATACCAGGTCAACATGCAAATATAAATCATGAGCAATGTATCCAATTTTACAACTCACTATAGATCTATCAAAATCTGCTGCTATGATGAGAGTTTAAGGCAATGAAAATGTAAAAGAAGTTACCTTTCAGGATAATCAACAATTATCTCAAAAAGCTTGGCTATTCTTAAATCTTGCAAAGTTTCATAGGCAAAATACTCCAGGCGTAACTGCCATCTGACAAGTCCTTCAGAGGGAGTATTAATCCCATAGTAGGATGATGAGGGGTGTGAAGCCAAAGGTGATTTCATACCAGATGAAGGGCTATCATAACTAACTGAGTCACCAAGATAAGCAAGAAGTTTATATAAGAACCGGAGTAGGACAGACTGCAAGAAAAAACAACAGTATGTTAAAAGCACCTAAAAGTAAGATGAAGAGGAAGAATAACTGATAGAAAATATGCAGCCCATGGCATAAAGCATCTGCATGTTCCCAGTCCTAAATTCCTAAAAACATGCTCTAAGTGCAGGCTTCTTCATGGTGGATAAAGAGAATGATCAATTATTGCTGAACTTTTGGTATATTTCCTTGACATCAAAATATAGCTCAAATTGACTAAAACAAACAAAAAATTATTATATAGGGAATCTTGAAGGTGCACAATGAAAGAAAAAACATTAACAATTTCCTGGAAGACATCTGAACAGACCAACTGAATACTGAAACATGCATGCAAGTAGAACATCACATTCTATGGAACAAAAGGAATGCCAGATACCAAAAGAAGCAAATAATTGGTTGCTTACATCCATGATGAATAATAAACTATTTTGCTAATCCTTTGTATCAACCTTACAATGCATGGTAAGCCTAACTAGTATCTTCTTGCTAACAGTTCAAGAAGATTTGGCAGGAAGTTTGTTAGGTTTATGCCTAACACAGGTGTTCTTCGAGGGAACACAACTTCCTACAAGAAGAAAAGGGAAGAAGTTGGGTAAAATATCTCTCCTCATTAGCAATGCCGATATTTATATGCAAATGCTCATGATTACAATCATAACAGCTTCTGATTCTCGAGCAGGCTCAATGGCTTTGGCTGATGTGGAGGGATTTGAGCCTGGCATAGACACAATCATATGAGGGCCATGCACGTGGTTGTCTTCTGATACTCGACTATAGTGGCTTTGTCTCCTGGTAGCAGAACACCATCCAGTTGGGCCTGGGCTTTTTCTTCTGTGTTCGGGGTCCTAACATCTCCCCCTTCCTCAAGCAAGGCCTTGTCCTCAAGGCTGAGGTGTGGATACAGTTCCAGCATTGGCTTGTAATCTTGTATAGCTCCCAAATGGCTTCCTCAGCTGGTAAACCAGTCCAAGAGACAAGAGCTTCCTGAACCACCTTCTTTCCTGACTTTACCTAGTGGTAGTCAAGGATGCATTGCGACTTAGTGATGACACGGCCTTCTGAAAATTCTGGTAACTTTCTAGTAACATTGGGCTTGGGGCCTAGGCTCTTTTTGAGCAGGGAGACGTGGAAGACTGGGTGTAGTTTGGAACCGGTAGGTAGTTCCAGCTACATCACTGCACCTATTCTTTCCATGATCTAGAATGGCCCATAGAATCTAGGTGAAAGTTTAGGCCATGTTCTTTTTGCAAGGGATGCCTGTCTATAGGGTTGAAGTTTAAGATAGACAAATTCTCCCACTTGATACTCCACCTTCCTATGCTTCTTGTCATACGAGGACTTCATATGCTGTTGGGCCTGTTTCAAATGGAATTTCAATGTCTTGAGCAACTGATCTATGGCTATGAGAGTTTCCTCAACTGAGGCAACTGAAGTGGACCCTACTTCGTACGGTAAGATGGGTGGTGGATCTCTCCTGTAGAGGGCCTTGAAGGGAGTGATACCCATGGATGCATGAAAGGAAGTATTATACCAGAACTCAGCCCATGGCAACCATTGGGCCCACTGTCGAGGCTTCTCACTTGTGAAACATTGAAGATATGTTTCCAAACTTCGATTGAGAACCTCAGTTTGACCATCAGACTGAGAATGATAGCCTGTAGAGTGGTGAGGCCTGGTACCTTTCTACCTGAAATGTTCAGTCCAAAATCATCTAGGAAAAATAGGACCCCGGTTAGAGATAATGGCCTTAGGAGTACCATGCAGTTTTGCAACTTATTTAACATAAGCCTCGGCTACTTGAACTGCATTGTAGGGGTATGACAGGGCAATGAAATGCCCATATTTAGTTAACCTGTCCACTACTACGATAATAACGGACTTACCTAGTGATGAGGGAAACCTCAAAATGAAATCCATGAATACTTCATCCCACACTTGGACTGGAATGGGAATGGACTGGAGGAGGCCAGCGGGAGCTTGAGCTTCATATTTTTGCTATTGGCAAACCCTGCAAGAAGCCACGTATTCTCGGGTTTTATTTTTCGTTGAAGGCCAATAGAAGTGGGCTGCCAGCCAGCAATAAGCCCACAATATGCCAGAATGCCCTCCTAGGGGACTGTAATGAAATAGTTTTGTTGAAGATTAATTAGTTTTTTGATGTTTTTCTGAGTAGATGTTTTATGCTAGTTGTTAGATAGGAGGTGGGGACCACAGTAGTTATGTAAGTCCAAATTTTATTATGTTTTTGAGTGTTATATATGCTGTTTTATGTTTTGCCGCCCTATAAGGGCACAATTGTCTTTGTACTGTTCTATTATTTTATTATAAATAATAAGTGAAGGGGGCGGCCAGATTATTGCTCTCTTTTCTTTTCAACTTCTCTTATTCTCTTCTTCTCCTTCTCTCTTCCTTCTCTCTTCAAGAAACTACTTTCTTTCATATTTTTTAATTCAGTAGATTCCTGCTTGGTATCAGAGCATTGGCTAGGGTTTCTTGAAGCATTCTCATGCAGCCCTAGATCAGCTGACTACATGAAATAGTAAAGAGCTGATCGATCTGTTATAGATTGCCCAGTTCTTGGAGTTTTTGGTGGGATCTAGACATCAAGAAGGTGATCTACTGTTTGGCATCAAAATCAAGAAGAACTAGAGTACAGGGAAGAGTCCTAGAAAAGTTGGACTCTTTGTTTTTGATCTAATCTTGCGCGCCCAGGTATTGTTAGTTTTCTTTTGATTTTCTAAAGAGGGCGGTTTGGTTTCTGAAATTTTCTAGGCCTCCCGGAGTGATCAATTCACTTTTCTCTTTGCTAGGAGGCGTGGGGAGGAGAGTTGGAATACCGAGATTAAATTATTTTTTAGGCCTCCAACTAGGGTTTTCTTCTTCCGGAAGGGTTGGTTTCTGTGTGTGTGATATTAAATTATTTTTTGAAGGTCTCCAATCTATTTTTTCTTATTGTTTAACTGTTTGAAGTGAAATGGAGAGTTGGAATACCGAGATGAAATCTACCGGTACTGTGGGACTAGGTGCTGGAGGTAGTAGTGATATTTTTGGGTCTGTGATCATTACTACAGTAAAACTTGATGGTACAAATTATTTAGAGTAGGCACAATCAGCTAAGATGACTATTGGTGCCAGTGGAAAATTAGGGTATCTCACTGGGGAGGAGAAGAAACCTGATATAGACTCTTCCCGATGGGTGCAAGAGAATTACATGGTAATGTCTTGGCTCTATAATTCTATATTACCTCATATTGCAAAATAATTCCTATGGGCTAATACTGCTAAGGAGATTTGGGATGGAGTGACTGAAACCTATTTTCAGAAGCAAAATGAAGCCAGAGCCTATCAGTTAAGAAATCAGGTGATAAGTATGAAACAAGGAGAAAAACCTCTTGCTGTGCATTTTTCCATGCTGAAAACCCTATGGTGGGAAATAGATCACTTAGAAACTGTGGTATGGGAAAGTGTAAATGATGCAGCAACTTATCACAGTCTGGTAGAGAGAAATAGGGTTTTTGAGTTCTTGGCAGGGCTGAACCCTGAATTTGACATTGCTAGGCAGCATATTCTTTCTAGAGAGGGTGTGACACTATCTTAGGCCTATGCTTTTGTCTATGGGGAGGAGAGTAGGAGGAATGTAATGCTGAGACAGCCTGGGATTGACTAGTTGGCTATGGTTGGTACAACAAAACCTAAGCTAAATGGAGACAGGGGGAGTAGTGAGACTAGAAGGGAAGATAAGAAGGACTTAGTGTGTGATTATTGCAAGAAGCCTAAGCATACCAGGGACACTTGTTGGAAGCTTCATTCAAATCTTATGCCTGTTCGGATAAGAAACAAGAAGGGAAATTCAAATGTAGCCACTACAAGAGACTCTTCAACCCTTCTCTCCCAAATTGATTGGGAATCCATTGCGGTAGCAACAGTGAGAACAGAATTGGAGAGGTTTGGACAGCTTATGCGTAAGAAAGATTCACCCAGCTCTAGCCTTCCAGATGGACAGAAGAATACATGAACCAATTACACCATTTCCTTTGCACATACAGGTAGTTCATATGCAACTGCAAATCTTGCATCCACTTCAAGTAAGGAGGGACCTCCCTGGATTATAGACTCAAGAGCATCTGAGCATATGACTAATGCCCCTACCATTTTTAGTTCCTATCAGTTGTGCTCTGGTAGAGACTCTGGTAGAGACTCTGTCTCTATAGCAGATGGTTCACATATGCCCATTGCTGGGAAGGGGGCAGCTAGAGTGACCAATGATATAACTCTGTCTTCTGTTTTACATGTCCCTAGACTTCATACCAACCTACTGTCTATTAGTTCTTTGACAAAAAATTTGAATTGTTCTGTGACCTTTCTTCTTGGGCAAGATCTGGAGTCAAACAAGATGATTGGGAGTGGCCGTGAGGTGAATGGATTCTACCTTCTGGATGAGATTCCAAAACATCAGAGCCATCATGTTAGCAGCAACAGTAGTAGTGGGTTAGAGTAGTGAACCAGATTATGCTTTGGCACAATCGCTTGGGACATCTTTCTTTTAGTTCTTTGAAATGTCTTTTCCCAAAGTTGTTTGAGTCTGTTCAATTATCTACTTTGGAGTGTGAGAGTTGTCAGTTAGGAAAGCATTGTAGACAGTCTTTTAAACCAAGTAATAAAAGTACTTCTGCTTTTAATATTATTCACACTGATGTATGGGGGCCATATCAAATACCTTCCATGGGAGGATTCCGTTACTTTCTCTTGTTTGTGGATGATTATACACGATATTCTTGGATATATTTGATGATATCACGTGATGAGGTTCCTAAGTTAATAAGACAAATCCACTAGATGGTTCTCACACAATTTGAAGTGAGAACTAAGTCTTTTAGATCAGATAATGCTAGAGAGTACTTTGAGAAGGACCTAACCACGTATCTCTTAGAACATGGTGTAGTTCATCAGAGCAGTTGTGCATATATACCGCAACAGAATGAAGTTGCTAAGAGGGAAAATAGACACATTGTGGAGGTGGCTAGGAGTCTTATGGTGTGTGATTAAGTTCCTGTGTAGTTCTGGGGAGATGCAGTTCTTACAGCCGTACATTTGATTAAACGTGTTCCTTCACGGACTTTGGGGTTTAAGGAGCCATTTAGCCTCTTTTTCCAGATGGAGAGATATTTCATATACCTCTGAGGGTTTCTGGTTGTGTTTCTTTTGTTGACATTCTTGGCTCTCATCGCAAGAAATTGAATTCTAAGGCCAAGAAATGTGTTTTTCTTGGGTATGCTCAGAACCAAAAGGGGTATTGCTGTTATGACCCAGTGTCGAGGAGCAGATTTGTCACTATTGATGTTACCTTTTCTGAATCTACATTCTTCTCAAGTGGTTCTCCTTAGTGGGAGAGTTTTGGGGAAAAGAACTCACAATCTGTTCCTCTTCCTGTTTCTGTGGTGCCTCCTTCAGTTCAGCCAACATCTACATCAATTCAGCCACCACCTGCACCATCAGTTTAGCCAGCATTTACATCAGTTCAGCCAACACCTGCACCTCCAGTTTCATTACATGAGCCACTACGGGCAGCCTCATAGCAATATCAACGCTGACAGATGATGGTTGACTCCACACATCCTCAACCCACACCACTCTCTGTCAGTCCTTCTGAAACTCCAGATTTAGCAGATATAGTTCCAAGTATTCCTCTTGAGCCTAAGCCTGTTATATTTTCTGATGATAATGTTTCTGTCCCTAACACCATTGTTGCAGCTGATTCCACTGACCTTGATCCTTCCCATTGCATTTCACACCATCTTTCCTACAGTGCCTTATCACCCTCCTACCGTGCTTTTCTTTCTTCCCTGGATTCTGTCTATACCCAAGAATGTTATTGAGTCTCTCTCCAAACCTGAGTGGAAAACAACCATGTAAGATGAGATGGATGCTTTGGTCAAAAACCAGACTTGGGAAATAGTTGATCCCCCCCAGACAAGAAGATAGTTGGATGTTGATGGGTATTCACAATGAAGTATAAGGCCGATGGCAAGATAGAGAGGTACAAGGCAAGGTTGGTAGCAAAAGGGTATACTCAGACCTATGGTGTTGATTATCTGGAAACCTTTGCACCAGTAGCTAAGATGAGTTCAGCTTGTATCCTTTTATCTCTAGCAGCCACCTATTCATGGCCCTTGTTCCAGCTTGATGTCAAGAATGCTTTCCTCAATGGTGACTTATAGGAGGAAGTATATATGGACATTCCAGCAAGCTTTTATGAAAATGTTGGTAAAGGAAATGTGTGCAAACTCAGAAAATCTCTGTATGGACTAAAACAATCACCTAGGGCTTGGTTTGATAGGTTCAGAGGGGCACTCATCCATTTTGGATACACATAGGCACAGTTTGATCACACCCTCTTTGTGAAGAGGAGAGATGCTTTGGTGTCAATTCTGATTGTGTATGTGGATGATATAGTGGTGACAAGAAATGATCTGGAGGAGATTGATGATCTCAAGAAAACATTGCAACAAGAATTTGAGATCAAAGATCTTGGTGAGCTCAAATACTTCTTAGGGATTGAAGTTGCAAGATCCAAGCATGGGATATTCATTTCACAGAAAAAAGTATGTACTTGACCTACTGTGAGAGACTGGGAAGCTGGGGACCAAACCAGTAGACACTCCTATTGATCCAAATCACAGAATTAATGGTGTGGGTGGTGAATTGGTAAAGGATGTGGAGAGATATCAAATAATGGTGGGCCGACTGCTGTATTTGTGTATGACATGACCAGATGTTTCTTATGCTGTTAGTGTTGTGAGCCAGTACATGCATGCACCTCGGGTTCAGCATTGAGAAGCTATTGAGAAAATACTTGCATATTTGAAAAAGCACCCTAGCAGAGGCATTCTTTTCTCAAATCATGAGAATCTGAAGCTAGAATCCTATACAGATGCAGACTGAGCTGGATGCTTAGATGACAGGAGGTCTACATTAGGAGTGTGTACCTTTGTAGGTGGAAACTTGATCTCCTGGAAGAGTAAGAAGCAAGCGGTTGTGGCAAGGTCAAGTGTAGAGGTTGAGTATAGATCCATGGCTCATGGTGTCTCAGAACTTCTTTCGGTTAGATCTCTTTTGAGTGAGATTGGGGTGAAAGCAGAGGAACCTATGATGTTATACTGTGACAATCAGGCTGCCATCAATATTGCCTACAATCCAATTCAGCATGATAGGACAAAATACATTGAAGTTGATAGACACTTTATAAGAGAACATGATCTACGCAAGTTGGGAATGTGTGACATTTACTCCCAACTTGAGAAGGAGTGTTGAAGATTAATTAGTTTTATGATGTTTTTTTGAGTAGATGTTTTATGTTAGTTGTTAGATAGGAGGTGGAGACCACAATAGTTATGTGAGTCCAAATTTTATTATGTTTTCGAGTGTTATATATGCTGTTTTATGTTTTGCCGCCCTATAAGGGCATAGTTGTCTTTGTACTGTTCTATTATTTTAGTATAAATAATAAGTGAAGGGGGTGGCTAGATTATTGCTCTCTTTTCTTTTCAACTTCTCTTCATCTCTTCTTCTCCTTCTCTCTTCCTTCTCTCTTCAAGAAACTACTTTCTTTCATATTTTTTAGTTCAGCAGATTCCTACTAGTTTCAACAATTCTGGAATGAACTCGGAGGCCACTGGTATCACCATCCGCCCCTTGTAGAGCAGCGTGTTCTTAGTCAAAGAGTAACCTGGATGGGATAAGGGATCTTGGTGTAGGCTGGCCCAGATCTATGATAGAACTGAACCTTCTTGGGCTTCCTATCGGATCTGATCCATAAGGGGAAAAGTGGGCCTGGAAATGCCCAAATGGGCAAGCTCTTGCATGCGTAAGGGAGCATCAACTGCCTTGTTACTTGGGCTTGGTTTGTACTCTATGACATAATTGTAGCCCATTAATTTAGCTAACCACTTCTGTTGTTCGGTAGTGTGGATATGCTATTCCAGCAAGTTCTTGAGGCTTTGTTGGTCGGTTCGTATGATGAACCGTTTGCCCAATAAATAAGCTCTCCATCTGAAGTGTAGAGACAATAGCTAGTAGCTTCTTTTCATAGACTGATTTAGCCTGAGCTCAGGGAGACAAGGCCTTACTAAAGAAGGCCAAGGACTGACCCTCTTGCATGGGGGCAGCACCCAATCCACGCCCGGAAGCATCACACTCAATAATGAACACCTTTGAGAAATCTGGTAAGACCAATGCCAGAGGAGAAGTGACTGCTTCAAGTTATCAAAAAGCTTATTGGACCTGTGAAGTCCACTCAAAGGAGTCCTTGTGAAGTAATTTGACAAGTGGGGCTGCTAATAGCCCATACCCCTTCATGAATCTGCGATAGTAGCTAGTACAGCCCAAAAACCCCTGCAGGCCTTTTTGTGTCTTGGGTGAGGGCCAATTTGTCATGCAAGCTATCTTGGAGGGGTCTGCCATTACCTTCCCATCAGTAATGATCATAGTTGTCAAGGCGATGCTAGGGTTTAATCAACACAAACATTACATTACTTCAAAACCTGAACCAATAAGTAAGAAAGAACATAAAATGTTGTCCAATCAACACATTTTCTTCTTCTTCTTCCACCTTTTCTTCTCTTCTTTTCCTATAACAGAAATAGGGGTTCAGCCCCTATATTTTTTAAGTTTTCTTTTCTTTCTTCTTTTTATTCTCATGAATATGTTGGAATATGTTAATTTTCTATACTTTAACATGAAGTTTATACTTTTCTTATGAAAATTATGGATATTTATCAAGGAAATATGATTATGGAACCTAGGAAACTACCCTAGGATACATGTTTTTACTTAAAAAAAAAAAAAATCCATCGCCTAGGCGCCCGCCTAGAAACCTAGGTGACTAGGTGCCCCCTATCGCCTAGGCTTGCCTTGGTGCCTTGAAAACTATGGTAATGGTGTGACCCAAAAAACCAATCCGGTTCTGTCCAAAGCTACACTTGGATGCCTTAACAAAGAAGTTGTGTTACCTCAGAAGGTCCAAGGCGGTGGATAAATGCTGAAGGTGAGTGGTCCAGTCTGAACTGTATATAGTATATCATCAAAGAAGACCAGAATAAACTTCTGAAGGTGGGGCCTAATCACTTCATTCATCACAGCCTGAAATGTCGATGGAGCATTTGTCAGCCCAAAGGGCATGACAAGGAACTCATAATGCCCATCATGGGTCTGAAAGACCGTTTTGGGAACATCATCGAGGTGGACTCTTATTTGGTGATACACTGACCTCAGATCTAGCTTGGAGAATACCCTCGCCCCCCTTAACTCATCTAGAAGTTCGTCAACGATTGGGATGGGGAAGCAATCCTTGATGGTAATGCTGTTTAATGCCTTATAGTCTACACAAAATCTCCATGCTCATCTTTCTTTTGGACCAAGAGGACAGGGGAGGAATAAGGGTTGTTGCTGGGCTCGATGGAGCATTTGTCAATGGGGTTGATTGGGGTTGGACCTAAATTCATCAATGTGGGTTGTTGAGGCCTCAGCTCGGCCTTGAATAAGGACTGCAAGCTCTCAGCCCAAGGAGGTTCTGTGTAATACCTTGCAAGTGGTGGTGTTCTCCTTGGATCACAAAGTCCATTGTCATGGCTTCCCAATCACATATCACGGGTCCCAACTGGTACAGCCACTGGACCCCCAAAACTACATCTGCACTTGAGAATTGAAGGGGGTAGAGATCTACCTTAAATGGGTGACCGTGTATCTTTAAGTTCAGGTTCGGGCACACACCCTCACAGTAGATTCTTTGTTCGTTGTTTGTTGGCCACACGAACAGCGAAGGGGGAGGTTTGGTGAATGACTAGTCCTAACTGGCGAGCTAATAGTTGTGTCACAAAATTTAGAGTGCTGCCACTATCAATGATCACCGATTTGGGTTGGCCCAGGAGCAGTCCATTTACCTGCATAGTCTGAGGGGTCTTTTGACCAATCAGGGCCTGTAGTGATATTTTAGGGGTCCCCATAACCATCAAGTCACTAGCGTCTTCCTTCTCTAATGGGTCTTGGGCCCATAGTGAATTCTCTTCATTGTCCGAATCATCAATCTTCAAGAGAAAGGCTCGTTGGGCCTTACACTTATGGCCTGAGCCAAATTTGTCATTGCAATTATAGCACAAGTCCTTTTCTCTACAGGCCTACATCTCGACCCAAGTTAGTCCCTTGAAGAGAAGAGTTGTTGGGCTTGGGCCCTGATTCTTGGTGTTGGAAGAACCGAGGTTTTTTGGTTTTGGGCCGGGGTTCTCAAAAATGGGTCTAGCCGATCAACTCAGTCGCCTGGCTTGGCTTAGCTTTTCCTCCTATAGCCTCGCAAGGCCAGTTGTTGCTAGGATGGTAGTGGGTTTCCAAGCCTTGACTTCTAATTTTATCTCCTCCTTCAAGCCTCCCATGAAGCTCCTGACCAGAGCCTTCTCAATCAAGCCGATAACTCAGGTTGCCATTTTCTCAAACTCAACTTGGTATTCTCTCATCGAGCTAGTTTGTTTGAGTTTTGCAAGGGTCTCATCGAAGTCTTCATATGCAGTAGGGCCAAATCGGGCACATAGTGCCTCGGTAAAATCCACCCACAAGCAGTGAGGGTGTGAGGAGTTATACCATTGGAACCAGGAGATGGCTTCCCCTTCTAGGTAGATCAAAGCCACAAAAACCCATTGATAGCCAGAGGTTGAATGCAGGTCAAAGTATTTTTATTCTCTAAATACCCAGGATAAGGGATCTTTACCTAAGAAACGGGGCAAATCCAGCTGAGCTGTTTTGATAGGAATTCTAGCCAAGTGCCTAGAGGCTTCACTACTCGATGCTTCGTTCTTGTTCCTGGAATTCCCAGATGTGTTGAGCTTCTCATACTGAGATACCACCAGCGCCTAAGACTCTTTGATCTCCTTGAGATCTCCTTCAAATCGGTGAAAGCTCGACTCCAATTGACCGACCCTGTCCTCCATCGAGGACGACCTGGTGGCGACATACCGGGCTCTGATACCAATTGTTAGGTTTTTGCCTAACATAGGTGTTCTTCATGGGAACACAACCTCCTACAAGAAGAAAAGGGAAGAAGTTGGGTAAAATATCTCTGTCCTCATTAGCAATGCCGATATTTCTATGCAAATGCTAATGATTACAATCATAACAACTTCTGATTCTCTAAGTAGGCTCAATGGCTTTGGCTGATGTGGAGGGATTTGCGCTTGGCATAGACACGATCATACAAGGGCCATGCATGTGGTTTTGTCTTCTGATACTCAACTATAGTGGCTTTGTCTCCTTCTGGTAGTAGAACACCATCCGGTTGGGCTTGGGCTTTTTCTTCTGTGTTTGAGGTCCTAACAAGGTTATTGACTGACTAGAGCTTAACATGTGGTTGTACTCAACCCAACTAAGCCTTGTCCTAACTATATGGGATTGACTACATGAATCCTATTCCACCATTCCTCTCTGTTTAGTGCCATGTTCATTATTAAGTTAACCTTAAACCACTTCTCAGTTTTCACTATTCAACCTACACCCCTTTTGGTCTGCCTTGAGCTCTTCTAGATTGCATGTGGTTGTCACTCAGCTAAAATAAATCAACAATGAACATTCCTAGATTTCACCAAGCTCAAGTTGGCATATCTAAAATCCAATTGACAAATGAGTCAGGTCCAGATTTTGCATTGCCACATCAAGGTGAGCTTCAACCTGATCCAAATCATTCCTGCACCAAACTCTTCAATGAATCAAATGCTATGGTTAAACATCTAGTTTCTTAGGATTGCTTATAGGAAACTTAAAAACAATTATCAGCTGGTTAAAGAGAGAAAATGGATGGACTTTGAGATCTGAAATACCAGATTAGGGAAGCAAGATACCTCTGCAACAGTATACAAGCAGAACTCCTAGACCCCTCAATCAGCCAACTATCTGGCAGATTTTCTGGTGCTGGGAGAATATCCATTAGGCTAAAACCAGATCTATGTATGATTGGGGGGCTCTCATGGAGTATGGGATAACACAGTACAATATGTATAAAACTCTCTGTCAATTATTGATAAAAAAACTATAGTCTAAATTGGTCATTGTGGAAATAAAAGTATAAAACTGTGAATACTTCAATACTCTAAAGTCGTTAAGCAGTTCTATGTTTTATATATGCTGCTCTATACAATGAATACAATAGTACTTTTACCTTTTGCTCAAAAAAAAGCAAGGAAAAAAAAAACACTTACCTGATCATCTTTCCATATTGGGAATCTAATTCCTAATCCTTATTACTTTAACTTTCAATTTAGTTTCTTTAGAGAAAAAGAAAACCAAAATTTTTAACTTCCTAAAAAAAGCAAGAAATAAACAGATGTGAATCTTGATTAATTAATGAACATATTCAGGTTATAGTAGATACAAAAACTCAGATGTTCATAAAATGGATTGAGGACCAGGACTGGCATAATGTCCAAACATAGAAAGCTAATACATATGTTAATAAGTACACCATTTTTCTTGCTTTCTTACTTTCCTTTTTGATCAATAAATATACCCTTTTATGAACCAAATATCGAATAGTAGCAGAAACCAAAGGATTACCCGAATCCACTCTTTGATGGACTCCAGAACAGAGCTCCTGTAATCATCACCAGCCAGACTATGAACTTTAGTCTGCCATGAAAACATGGGTGTTATTAATTGCAGACAATAAATTTAGACAAAAAGATGACATACTTTTAAAATAAGTGATTCAAAATTATCAGAACACATAATTATAAAATGTACTTTTGGCTCACTATTGAGAAGGAAAGAGGAAAATATCTAAAATCAACTAAGATGACCAAATGCCTATTGAATAGAGGCATGGGTACTCACCTTCAATAGTAGAAATATAGCAGAAGTATAGGCAGCTTCAGTCATTGAAGTAAATCCAAGACTTCTCAAATCACGAACAACCTTACCAATGTTTCTCACCAGTTTATTCTCTGAAAATTTTGTCCTGTGACAAATTTCATCAATATCCATTTCACCAGCTCTAGATGAGGATTTGCTTCTTTCATCCAAATTCATTTCATCCTTAACTTCAGTTTCAATATCATCTTCATATTCACCAGACATCATTATACTCAATTCTTCCAACCTTCCCTTGAAATATATGCAGAGTATATTTAGAACAACATAGCATAACAAACAGTAAGGGATACTTGGGTTTTTACACATGCAAAAGTCTCATACACTATCACCCCCAACAAATCACAATAGCCCAGGTTGCAGATAAAACAATTTTATTGGGGAATGTGTAAGACAAATAAATCAAAGGGCCTAGGTGGCTGGGGCCAGCCTAAGATTTTCGTAAGGGGTGTTTGGCAGTACGTGACTTGTAAACAATTCTTTTTTGCAAAATTATTAAAACTTGATTGCTATGGATCTAAATATATGAAAGCCACAGGCCTATGACAGCATTGGTAACTTGTAGCATCTTAAAGGATGGAAGTCTTTGAATTTTTAGCTCACAAAAAGTCCATTAACTTGTCATTCCAAAAAGAGAAGAGAATAAATTTTTCATTTTATTGGTAACAGAATTGATAAGATTAACCCATGAAAAATATACATGTAGGGAAAGAGTATCCCACACAAACATCAAAACTAACAATCACCCAGGAAATTAGCTCTCAAAAACATTTCGAAGATTTTTTTGTCAAAAGGGTAATTCCACCAGTGTGAGCCAATGTTTTAAATGCAGAGGCATGACATGAGGCATAGTTTAGAATGTAAGAGGCATAAGCCGGGGGGTTTGGGGGCAAAGCCCCCTAGCTTTCCTTTTCTTTTTTCTTTATTTTTTTCTCTTTCTTTCATTCATTCTTTCTTTTTTTTTGAAGATAAATAGAAAAGAAAATTTATCAAGGAAACAGAATAAAGAGGATACATCAGGGTGATAAGAAATTTCCCAACAAAGGAAAAACTAAGACATTCAACTTAACCCCTAAGACAATCAACCCTGGAAACACCACTGACATCCTGAAAACCCCCACTCTAATTACAGCTACAAGAAACCCAAATAAAATATCACAAGAACCTCCATCCACAGTACACATAGAAGCAAACATAAATAAACAAACCCACCCAACCCTCCCAGCCCCTACCTTAACACAATGTAAACATCCTGACCCAGAAACCCAAATCCATCATGAAGACATCAAACTTTACCCATTTCCTCAACACATCTGGTGCCTAAAACAGAACTCTCACTTCTTATCTGAAAGGCTTTCTTTATCTTCTTCCCTTTCTTCTTTGGCCGCGCCCAAAATACTCCCAACATTAATCTGGCAAATACTTTTGAAGTTTGCACTGTCTGATTAGTTTCGTCTTGTGAATTGTTGTGGATGCTTTTATTGGAAAGAAATACAGCCTCAAACAGCAGCAGTAATGGGCGATTAATTCAGTGTTTAATGGACAGCAGCAGTAATGAGTGATTAACTCAGTGTTCCTATCTTATCTCTTAGCCAAATTCAGTGTTCCTATCTTATCTCTTAGCTAGATTCAGTGTTATCTTATCTCTTAGCTAGATTCAGTGTTCCTATCTTATCTCTTAGCTAGATTCAATGTTCCTATCTTCTCTTAGCTAAATTCAGTGTTCCTATTAACTAGGCAGTAGCATTATTATTATTTAAAGATAAATGTTGTTAGGAAGTGTTCCTAAAGAAGGACTCTTATCTTCTTGTAATTTCCTATTTAAAGGAGCAGATGATATTCAATAAAATTATCGATATTTTCAGTCAAGAAAGAGCAGAGGAGAGTTGGTGATCTCTTTAACAAATCACCATTAAGGTGCTAAAGATAGGTTCCTCGAGAAAAGGGAGAAACAAGGGAAAACAAGAAGTTTTCCCCATTAACCGACCTGTGACGAGATCCTATTCACGGGCCTTTAACAATTTGGTATCAGAGTAGGGCATCATGGGTGGCTTTGAGCAGTTGAAGACTAGGGTTCAAGATCTGGAGCACAAACTTGTGGAAAACAACAAGGAGGTGCGCGAGATCAAGGACGACATCCGAGAATTGAGGCGCTTGATGGAGTTATATTTTTCCAGCAAGGAAAATAGTTCAGAAGGGGCTGCAACCACAGAAGGCCGCCGACCAGACATGGCAGAATCGTCCGACGAGCAGTAGATCGTGGCCCAGGGAACCGCAACCGTTCCCAAATACAACAGGCTGGAATTTCCTTCGTATAATGGAGCTGGAGATCCTTTGGGATGGCTGTACAGATGTGAGCAGTTATTCCGCAACCAACAGGCAGAGGACAGGGACAAGTTAGGCTTAGCCGCATTCCACATGATAGAGGAGGTGCAACTCTGGTTTTATAAATTGGAGCAGGAGGAACCTGGGCTCAGTTGGACCCAATTCAAATCCTACTGCCTTCTCAGATTTGAGCCCCCATTAACAAGTAATCCATTAGGCGAACTAATCAACCTCAAATAGACTGGAACTATGGCTGAGTATCAGTGTCAGTTTCAGACCTTTCTTGCAAGAGCATCTTCAATACAACCAGACCAACGGGTTGATATGTTCACCGCAGGGTTAGCGGAAACTTTGAGGGTGGATGTGGAGATGCAAAATCCCCCCAATCTGGTTACTGCTACGAAATTGGCTCGCGCTTTTGAACGCAACTTGCAACTCAACCGTGAAAGTATCAGTATAGGGCGGCCTCAAACAACATGGGCAGCCCCGAAACCACTCGAAATGGCTCCATCTTCAACAACCAGCCAAGAACAGAAACCACAGACGAGCAACAATTCCAGATCGACATCCAGTGTGGGAAGCAGCGTTGTTGCACCCCTATTAAAAGCTTGTCCAGGGCTGAGATGGCAGAACGCAGGGCGAGGGGACAGTGTTTTAATTGTGATGAACTTTACTCAGCAGGGCACAAGTGCAAGAGACTTTTTTGCCTCCTGGTGGAACAAGAGGAAGATGAGGATGAACCCTCTTCATTGGAACCCGATCTAGGAGGGCAAAATCATTCCCAAACCTCAGTCTATTGTTCGTTCCAGAATTAATCGAGGTGTTGTTGAGGTTCTGGTGGAATGGGACAGCTTACCATTGGCTGAAGCTACCTGGATTCCTTTGACTGTGTTTCAGGACACCTATCCTGAATTCGAGCTTGTGGACAAGCTCTTAGTCTAGGAGGGGAGTAATGTTGTGGATGCTTTTATTGGATAGAAATACAGCCGCAAACAGCAGCAATAATGGACAACAACAGTAATGGGCAATTAATTCAGTGTTTAATGGACAACAACAGTAATGGGCGATTAACTCAGTGTTCCTATCTTATCTCTTAGCCAAATTCAGTGTTATCTTATCTCTTAGCTAGATTCAGTGTTCCTATCTTATCTCTTAGCTAGATTCAGTGTTCCTATCTTATCTCTTAGCTAAATTCAGTGTTCCTAATAATTAGGTAGTAGCATTATTATTATTTAAAGATAAATGTTGTTAGGAAGTGTTCCTAAAGGACTCTTATCTTCTTGTAATTTCCTATTTAAAGGAGCATATGATATTCAATAAAATTATCGATATTTTCAATCAAGAAAGAGCATATGGAAGTTGGTGATCTCTTTAACAAATCACCATTAAGGCGCTAAAGATAAGTTCCTCAAGAAAAGGGAGAAACAAGGGAAAACAAGAAGTTTTCCCCGTTAATTGACCTGTGACGAGATCCTACTCGTGGGCCTTTAACATGAATCTTCTTACTACATTAGGTAATTTTCTCCATCGTCGAAGAAGCATCCCTGTTAGCATTGATCCTTTCTAATTCAAATATTGCATTCCATAGTTGTCAAGGCGGGCGCCTAGGCGACAAGGCTACCTTGGAGGCTTGCCTTGCCCAATTGCCAAGTAGTTTTGTATATTGTCTTATAAAGTACTTCTATATTATTATTATTATTTTTTGAGATTATAATTATAAAATAGACATTATTAAACAAAAATATTCTTTTTTTCTGTTTACAAACTAAATTATTTTTATTATTTTCTTATTTGTTAGGGTTTAATTAACACAAACATTCTAATTGCTGTATGGAACCCTCAAAAACTTCAAAATCTGAACCAATAAGTAAGGGAAGAACTTATAATTCTTTTCCTATAACAAAAATAAGGATTCAGCCCCAATATTTTTTGAATTTTCTTTTCTTTATTCTTTTTCTTTTCATAAATATGTTGGTTTTCTAGACTTTAACATGAAGTTTATAATTTTCTTATGAAAATTATGGATAGTTATCAAGGAAAAATGATTATGGAACCTAGGGAACTACCCTAGGATATGTGTTTTTTACTTAAAAAAATTCATCGCCTAGGCAACTATGCAACAAGGCACCCCCCTGTTGCCTAGCCTCACCTTGGCGCCTTGAAAACTATGTCGCATTCCTTTTGAAAAATTGAGAAGCACCCAAATCTTCTCTCTTAGAATTCCCCTCCCCTAAGTCTTCATCGTCAACCTTCGACCTCACATTCACCTCAGCCTTCTAAGAACCAGAACCAACCACCTTAGTGCTTGAGATGAATATCTCCTTCTTCTTCTTCTCCTTCAACAGCTCTCTAGAATTTTCTTCCACGGTTCCACCTCCCTGAAAGCTTCCTTTGCGAAAACCTCCCTCCCAGGAAAAATAAGCCCAAGGTTTTACTAACCTCCACTTCTTTGTTTGACACCATTTCCATATCCACTACCCTTTCAATTTCATGAGCCTCATCAATAATTACAACTTCTCCTCTGAAGCTGAGGTTGCAACATCCTCATTACCATAATCCTTATCATCTTGCAAAGGTCTAGTTCTATATTTTTGTTTCCTTTTGTAAACTCTTGACAAGGACTTTCCTCCCTTTTCACCCTTCTCAACATTCTTCTCTACTCTTTCATTAACGTTCTTGAGTTTAGTGTTCTCCAACTCCGGCCCTACTTGAATGTTGTCCTCCCCCCCCATCCCCCCCCCCTCTTCTAAGTATCTCCTTCCCTGGATTGTTCTGCTTTCCTTCCCCTTCTCTTTCTTCTACTATCTTTTCCATCTTTTTAAGATCATTTTCTCTTGCCCCATCATCTTCTTTTGTATATCGTATGCTAACTCTAAACTCTACTCTCTCGTATTTCCTCCTGAGCGCAATCTACTGCATTCCCTTGTTGATGTTTTTGCTTACACAACTAAAACAAGTGACTGTTCCTACATCCCCTTCCTTTACTTTTGATCTCTCCTCCTTTTTTGCATTAATGAATCTTGTAATACACCACACAAACCCATCTTTATCCAATTGAGAAAACTCAATGACCTTGGAAAAAGCCCTCCCTTCTCTGAATTCTCCCGCTGAAGCTCATCTTTTTCCAAGATCAACACATCTGAGGAAGACAAAGGATGAGTAGCTAATGAGTTAGATAAGGCTAATAGTCTCTCGATGGAATCCTTTAAGAGAAGACTTGTCGGGATTATCTGGTGAGTTGCTAAAGACCCTTTGAATCCTACCTGGTTTGGATTATCCACCCTTGTTCATCGACCTGCATTCTTTACTTGTTTTATTGCATAGCCTAATCGGGTTTGACATGGTACCCGATTTTAATAACTTAGCAACCCTTTGTTTCTTGAGATTACTCCTCCCTTGTTCAAAACCGTTTAAAAATTCTTTCCGTTCAAAGGAATAATCATTATTCCTCTTTCCCTCCATCCGTTCTTTTTCTATGATTGGCTCATCTGTTGATTTCTCTTCACACATCATTCTTCCTTCCATTCCTTTGCTACTACATGGCCTCCGACCTGCCACATCATCTTCATCTTCAACCTCTCGACCTTCCCTTAGAGTGATGCTTCATGTTCCATTGCAATCTAAACCTTCGTCCAAACTTGATTTGAGAAGACATCAAGAGATCGAGGAACCTCCTCTAGCTTAACTTCGACGATTTCAACCATTGCAAATCTAAGGCTCAAGAAATCACAAGAGATGAAGACACCTCCAATCACCATCGCTACCTTCTCTAGAGATGACTTTTTCCAAAATGGGAGTCTAAACAGTCTAATAGCAAAGTCCCCGTTATGAAACTCCTTACTGTTATAGGAGATTGTCCAGCTTTGTACAAGTACAACACCCAACTCAGTTTCAAAGCTGTTGAAGTCCACTACTTTTTCTTCGACAATCAAGAGGGCTTGCCTTCCATCAAAGGGGAAGACCGTAACCCCTGATACCACTTGAAGTTTCTTCTTCAATGCATTCAAGATGATTCCCCAATCAGTTTCCTTCCAGAATCAGCTTTTGTACTCTATTAGCACTACC
Source organism: Nelumbo lutea (assembly GCF_056320005.1). NCBI lineage: Eukaryota > Viridiplantae > Streptophyta > Magnoliopsida > Proteales > Nelumbonaceae > Nelumbo > Nelumbo lutea. The sequence continues at coordinate 126,982,183 of NC_142684.1, forward strand.
TAAGATCACCCCGTGTTCTTTCTCTTCTTATGCTCCTTCCATTGCAATTTCTTTGCTAGTTCCTGGTTTAAAGGATTTAATGGTTGGCATTATTTGATTAAATCTAGGATCTTTATAGTCCGATCCGCATAGGTTGGATGCATCCATTTCCTTCTTTACCAAGAACGAATGCAACATCTCCCTCATCAGTTTCCATCCACTACCCTTCTTTCCTTTTGGAGAACACACCAATTGTTTCTTGTTATACCCAAAAAACTCTAAGATTGCCACAGACCATCCCTTTTGATTTTATCTTAACTCAGCCTCATATTTCCTTCTTTGTAATTCCAATGAACTTTTCCAGCCCACCTTCTTTACCAAAAACAGAGCTCCATCAATGAAACCATTCAACCATTATGTTGCTTCACCAATTAAAAATTTGTAGATTTTCCTTCTTTTCCAACTTTCAAGTAGATTTTCCCTCTGCTTCTTCCTTCTTCCAACAGCAATTTTTTTGCTCCAATTTTTTATTTTTTGATCAATAACAACATTTCATTACTTAATCACAAAAGTAATTACAGTGAGGAAGATAAACTTTCTTATCTTCCAACTGGAGCTTAAACTCCCAAGAACAAAAAGGAAAAATTTACACTTGTGCCCAAAACATTGATTCCCTCTCGACTCCTTGCCTAGCTAGCCCATTAGCAAAAGAGTTAGTTGATCTTTTCACCCAGCTGATCCTAACTTCCATCTCTTGAACCAGCCACTTAAATTTCCTCCTCTCATTATTACTATACATCCATAATCTGCTATTTTCTTTATTCAGCCACCCTACCACCACCTCCGAGTCCCCTTCAATGATGAGTTTTCTTATATTCATCTCCTTAGCTCTTTGAACTCCTTCCAAAACAGCAAAGATCTCAGCCGTAAGAGAGTCACCCACTCCAATTGAGCTGGAAAACATGGTTGAAACAAACCCATTCTCATCCCTAAACACACCTCCAATCCCCGATTGTCCAGGATTTCCCCAACTACTCCCATCAAAGTTTAGTTTTGAAAAATCGGCTGGTGGGGGAGTCCAAGACACACACAAGACTGCTTTGGTCTAGGTGCAATTATCAATCTCACCCCACTTCCTCAACAAATCATCCATTGTGAAGTCTGTAAACAACTCTAAAGATTTCAGCCACTGTACTACCCTTATATGGATTAGTTCTCTCAGTTCTTCGTTGCTTCTTTCTACTTCAGAGAAGATTCTGGAATTCCTTTCCTCCCATATAGCCCAACATACTGCAGCCCTCAAACATCTCCACATGGTCCTTCCCCTTTTCATTCAACACCTGAAGAAGGAAGGGGAAACAAGGCTTTGCAAATTTGATGGAGGATTCCATCTACACCCAAGAAGGGATAGTTGCTCACACCCAAATGGACTTAGCAAACTGGCAAGTCACCAATAGGTGAAAACCAGTCTCCCCATCCGTTTTACAAAGAACACACTAGTAAGGGGATAAACATGTCTTGGGTCTTTTCTTTTGGAGCATATCATCAGTGTGGATTCTTTCCAAAAAAGCTTCCCAGCAAAAACTACCTACTCTAGGAAGAATTGGTCTGCACCAAACCTCATTAACCAGGAAGGGAGGGCCAACAGGATTAGGGGGCTGACTTAAGACTTTGAAAAACGAGGCACAAGAAAATGAGCGAGTAGGGGTGGGGGTCCAAACTCTAGAATCCAACTCAGTAGGGTCCAAGAAAACATTATCAAGGATACCAAGGAGGCTCGAAATACTATCCAAGTCTGTATCTCTCACAACCCTTCTCAAACCCAAATTTCACCCAAAACCAGAAGAGGAAGGTGAAGGGGTAATAAAGGAAGAAACTGGCTCATTTTTTAATTCGGAGAGGGAATACATAGAAAGAAACAAGTCCTTAAGAGGGGCATTCCCCACCCAAGTTTGTTCCCAGAATTTTATGGAATTATCTGAGTTCAGATCATACCTGATGAGAGAGGTGAAAGTTGGAAGCAAATCGTGAATGGCTTTCCAAGGTGACGTACTTGTGGTCCTAGCTCGGAACCCAACATCCCATCAATTTTGCTCCATCCCGTGTATGCTTACCACTTTTAGCCCATAGTCTCTCCTTTTCTATTGGGAATCTCCACAACCATTTCCCCATAAGAGACATATTCCTTTTCTAATGTTCCCAAGCCTCAAGCCCCCTAGATTTTTACTTCTAGTCACCGCCTCCCAACTCACCTTATGGTCCCTTTTATCCTCTTCTCTAATCTGTTAGATACCTTTGTAGGAATTTTGAACACTGAAAGGAAATAAATGGGTAAGTTAGCTAGAGTAGCCTTAATCAGTGTAATCCTCCCACCAAGGGAAAGATAATTCTTCTTCCAAGAGGCAAGTCTCTTTTCGAATCTTTCCACCACCAGATTCCAGAAACTCTCCTTTAGGTTATCACCCAAAGGCATCCCTAGGTAATTCAATGGCCAACCTGAGACTTCACAACCCAATATTTATGCACTTTCCTTGATCTCACCCTCCTCCAAATTCACACCCACAACACAACTTTTCTCAAAATTCACCTTTAGTTTGGACATTTGTTCGAAAAGTTGTATCACCAACTTCATGTTCCTAATGTACCTCAAGTTCCCACCTTTATAGAACAGAATTGTGTCATCTGTAAACTGTAAGTGGGTAAGAAGCCTTCACCTCTTCGCACTCCTATTGTCTCATTTCCCATAATGACTACTACTTCTCTTCCAGTTTTTGCTTTTGATTCCATCTTTCCCCTCTTTCCTATCTAGCTCCTCAATACTCCCCACCAAGTTATCTTTTATCTGTTCTAACCTTCCAAAATGGGCTTTATTCCAATCTTTTATTTTTTCTTTTAGCCTCTTTAGTTTCTTGGCAAAACCTATCATTTTCAACCTCCCCAAAGGTCTGAATGCCTCCCATCACTCCTTTAGCCTAATCTTAAATGTAGGATCTTAAACCACATATTCTCAAATCTGAACGGAGAAGAGCCTCCCCTTGGGATTTCTTTCTCAATACAAATAGGTAGTTGTCTGAAGTAACTCTAGGTAATCCTCTTGCTATTAAGGATCCCCACATTTCTTCGCAGTCAAGAGATATGAGGAATCTGTCCAGTTTGGAGCAGGTTGGGGGGATTGAAAATTTGACCAAGTATAGTCCACCAAAGCAAGGGGGGGTCTCTTAATTCCAGAGAATCAATTAGCCTATTGAACTTCCTCATGCTATTAGTAAATCCCTGGTTCGGGATTTTGAGTCCCTCGAATATCTGATGACATTAAAATCACCCCCTACACACCACGGACCCTCCCACAAGCCCCTGATAGCACATAATTCCTCCCAAAAAGCTTCTTTGTCTCTGTAAGAATTAGGACCATAAACGTTTGTTAAGGCCCATTCTCTTTCGTCCGACTTTATTTTAATTTTTAGGGAGATTGAATAATGACCAATCAATTCTTCCACACAATCCATTTCCTCATCCCTCCATATGGTCATAATTCCCCTTGAAGCTCCCCACAAGGGTGCACATGACCAGCTCAAACCCCTGGCTCCCCAATTGCTCCTTATCCGCCTTCTAATTCAGCTCTGATAATTTGGTTTCTTGAATCATGATCAAGTCTGGTTTTTCTTTCCTGAATACATTTTTTATTAGCCTTCTTTTCTTGGCACTTCCCAATCCTCTTACATTCCAACTTATTATCTTCATAGTAATGACTTGTGACACCCATGGGCTGGTATTACTCAACACTCCCCTCTTCTTTTTCTTCATACTCTTGTTCTCCTCCTTCTCATAATTTGTTCCACTCTTAAGCTTCTCAATCTCACTCATTTTCCTTTTCCTTTGCTTACTCTTCTTTATCAGGTAAACTTTCTTTCCTTCTGCCTTCCTTCCCCTCCTGCCTGCCTTCCTTTTTTCCCTCTAGAGTCTCATTCTGGGTTGGCTTTGTCTGGGTAATGAGTTGGTTTAGGCTAGCATTAGCACATTCCAAACCTAAGGTTGGGTTAGCTAGAACCTCCAGGATTGAAGATACAACTCTAGCCCTCTCTTCCTCTACCCTATCAACCACCAGGTTCTTTGGCTCCAAGATTGTGGCACTTCAGATTGAGAGTTCCATAGCAGGTGGGATTCTACCAGGACCTGCATAGGTAGCTGAACACGAATTAGAAACCTCTTTAGAAGGAAGCAAAAGATTAAAAGACGGAACAAGAGATAAAAGTGTAGGGGTTCCCTGATCCGACAAGTCCAAATCCTTCCTTCAAAACCTGTTGAGTGAGAGTCCTTGGCAGGTAAAACTGGGATAACGTCTGAATTTTATCCCTCTTGTGTATCTTTGCTTCAGATAGAGCTGATATCCAGTTCTCTGTCTTGAATATCCTGAACTTGTGTCTCCCTTGGTATTTTTTCTAGACCACTGTTGGCTACATCTAGGTCCACCTTAGAGATTGAGGCAAGTCTCACCATTGTTTCTTCTTCTGGAGCGGGCAAGGAGGCACTAGAGGGTTCTTTAAACAAGATCTGCGTTCCTATTAGCTCATCGTTCCACAAATTGTAAGTTTTAGTGGATGAGGCACTTTCGATGCCACTTTCGTCGTTCCAAACATCATCTTGCCCTGGGTCTTCCCAATCATCTTCTTCCTTAGATTCTACACGCTCAAGCCTATTAAATTTTGGGTTTGGCTTGTCTGGGGTTGTGGAGTTCGTTTTCACAACCGGCTTCCATTTCTAATTTCTCTCTGACCGGGCGCTTCCTAAACCAACGTCGCCAAACGCTTTCAAAGGAGTCTTGAGAGGGATTTTGCAACCGCTGAGATAGAGGAGGTTGCAGGGGTCGATTTGGACGATGATAGACCCCAAAAATCGTCCCCAAACCTTTGGGCCGGCTTGCTCGCATGCACTTTTAAGTGGTCACATGACTTGTTTAGAATATAAGTTGGTGTTGGTTTGTTTGGTTCAACTGGTTTAACCCCTGGGTCAAGTTTGGTGCATTTTCAAAATTTTTTCCTTTATTGCCGCCCCTTCCAGCTGCCACTTCAGCATAGGACCTTTTAGTAGCCCCTTGATCTGAGATGGATGGCCCATATTCTAGTCCCTCTTTAGAGTTCTGACCATCCTCTTTTGATTCTACAGTTTGAGCATTTGCCTTCTCTTTGTAGTAACGGTCAGATTTCTCCTTCACGCTTTCCCCCTACTTGACCTTTGCCACGTCATCGTCTTCAACCTCCCATAGGCTTCTATAGAGTCTCTCCTCCACCGACGACAACAACCAGACTACTTCATGCGTTTCACTTTCACCTAGTTCTAACCTCACTATTCTCGGTATTGACTCTATTTTAACTCCTCCCAATTTCATCGAAGTTGCATTTAGATTGGACAAGTCCAATTCTTCTAGGACTCCTCCGCACAGAGCTGCCATTTTCTTGATTGCAAGGGACCAAAGATGAAATGGGAGCCTTAGCACTTTGAGGCGGAAGATTTCTGTCTGATCTACACGATTTGCATTCGGACACCACTGACTGATCACCATTACTCCTTCAGAAGTTTGAATAGGAGACGCATGTATTTCTTCCACCAGATTGTCTACTTCTAGAGGGGCCTTATCTTCTTGAAACGGTCAAAGATTGAAGCGTCCTCCCACTTTCGGCTTTCGTTTAATCTCCTCTGCAACACAGCCTCAACCACCTACTCTTTTGTTTGCGAGTATCACATATTTTTTTACACCAGTTCTGGTAGGTTTGATCTTCATTACCTGCAACATCCTTTTCACCATCTGGATGTGGTTGATTTTCCGGTGCTTGGTTGGGTTGGATATCTCTTGGTTTGTCTTCATTTCTCCATAAAAAGTTCTGCAACTCCCTTACGAACAGCACCCACCCCTTACTCTGTTTTCCCATGGGGATACAAATCATATGTCTTCTACCTTCACCGAACCATTCTGAGACTGTTGCGAACCAGCCCTTCCTGTTGAAGCGAAGTTCAGCTACGAATATCATTCCGTTGATTTTGATTGAGTTCTTCCATGCCTGTGATTTCCTCTAAACTAAAGCTACGTCCACGAAGCCTTTCAGCCAAGCTGCTACCTCCTTTTGGAGATACACCGTGGCTCTTTTTTCTTCTCTTATCTTCAGGAACACCAGAGACCTTGTTTTCACTTCTAGTTTGTATAGCTTAGCTTCAAACCATACTTCCTTTCTCCACCTTCCCACTACTTCGAACTCGCCCTCCATCCTTGTCTGATACACATTGGCATCGATGGCTGATATGCAGCTCTCCAACATTCCAAAAATTCAACCAATTGCAAAGGCAAAAAGTCAAACCTTTGAACAAACCTCTAAAACATAAAATACTTATAATAAAAGACAGACTATAACAAAGGCCTTCCAAAAGACAAACATAAAAACAAATAGACAGAAGTCACAGAAAAAAACAGTACTGATCTAACAACATGGACAGGGTAACAGCTACCTATCCACCAACAGATGACTGGGCCAAAAAAAACAGTACTGATCTAACAACATATTGCAGCACCAACAAAAACACCCGGGGAATCCACAATCCAGCCTCTCTATTTATCCAGCTTTCCATTAAGAACATATTCAGAACAATGGCAAATATAGCCTCCCGAGAAAACTGAATTTTCAGTGTTCTCTCTAATTTCTAATTCCAACAAAGCTCTTTTGGCAAAATCTTCACCCAGAAAAAAATGTACCCAGACTCTTAGCAACTTGAATATCCCCCTCAACAAACCTACTTAATTCCAGCTTATCCTTCATCTGAGGACTTCCTTCATTGGAAACAAAGCTATGAGCAGTTTGTGTCTCTTCTTTTTTTCTCTCTCAAAGTTGTTCTCTAAGCTATGCACCTCCACCAACTTACTGACTCCTACACTCTCAATGCCGCAGACCTCCATCAACCTTCCCATCTGAAATCAGACTTGAAGAACATTCTGCCTGAGTCAAGGCCAACTTTTCTGATAAAGAACTCAACACTTCATCCACACCCTCTTGAGCTTCTTCTCTTATAAACCTTTTTTAAAGCTCTTGCAAAGACTAGTTCCTCATGTGTATTTTCATGTTCTAACTACTTATAATGTAACCTTTGAACTTCTCATTTTCTGATAAGATAAACTTTGTAGAGCCAATGAAGTGATTAAATGGGCTAATAAAGATAAAGAAAATTTAAATGAGTATTGGTTCATATCAAAGCTTCAACTCTTTCTGATGTATTGGTTGACAGGCATCTATAACAGACAACTTCTAGATCTTGCCCACCAATGACTTACAAACAAATAACTGTTTAAAAGATAACGAGCAGAAAAGGCTCCAATTTAATAAGTTGATCCCATTTCAACCTCTGGGATGCCTCTTTCTCGTAGATTTATGTTTCTAATTTAATAAAATTGTTTCCCGTTATTCATAAAAAAATTGGTAGGTTGAACCAAAATGGTGGTGGTGAAAACAACAGAAACAATACTAGATATGTTTTCATGGAGAAATGGTGGATTTTCAGTTCCCACAACCCTATCTTTTCATTATCGATTCAGCAATGGAGAGGGGAAAAACTTCTAAATAATAATTAAAAAATTAGAAGGGAAAAGGAAGATAATTATAAAAAAATAGAAAGAGGGGCTTCATATATTAGACCAAAAATAAAAATAGAAATAAACATAAACAGATGTATCAAAGTTGAGTCTGAACTATCTATCAGGAAATTACGCAGCATAGTTCTACAAACGTTTAAGAAGAAATAATTACCACATAAGGACTGAGGACTCCATCATCTGGTACCTAAAACTTACCAGGTAAACAGCGAGGAAGAGATGTCACAAGGACTGAGGAGACCACCAGCTGATACCTAGAAAAACAAGATGGGGTCTTTTCCGGATTTGGTTTTCCTCCAGACACACTTTCCTTGTATGACTGTAAAGCATGAACTAATATTAGCAGGCACTTTTCCTGATACCGTTTTTCTAAACATATCTCTTCCAGTGACTTACATAACACTTGCCGGGCCTCATCCGCATTAATCCGTATTGACATTTATTATCAGTTCTGTAATGACAAATTTTAATCAATTCGGAAATCAGTACAGCACCAAAAGAGTCCAAACAAACCAACAATACATATCAATTGCAGTATAGAGATAACAGGGATAACTGAAGACACATTGAGGAGAACCTCAGTTAATTATTGTCTCCAAAAATATAAGTCATTGCAGATTCATGTATGTGAAAAGAAGTTTGAGTGATCTGAAAGTAAATGGCTTAGTGCAGTAACCATCAGGATGTTATTTGTGTCTGCTAGGTTGATCCTCTAATAAAGGAAAGAGCATGCGAACGGCACACATAACGAAGAATTCAAATACAGACAAGACATACAAATAGAACATCACCATTTTTCTGTATCTACTCAGAAATGCGATTATGAACATCAACAAATAAAAACTCGCATCAACGGAGAATGTTAAGATGTCGTGGTTTCATACATGGAGTTTATTAAGCTCTGACGTTGCCACGTCACCATAACTATCAAAATGTTGCCAAAACTTTGACGCACCATTTTTCTCAAATGTTTCCTGCAATCAAAGGAGATGTCAATTTCGCACATGACGAAACCTTTTTTTTTGTATTTATTGCTTACTTTTCCTCTCTCTTTAAGGTCGAGATCTTTAGAGCATTCCAGTGCCATTACAGAAGAAAGGGAGTAAAGGCAGCGCCATTTGAATTGATTAAAAAAAAGGAAAATCGTTTGACAAACCTCTAGCTCCCGAAGAAAGTAATCCTGGACAAGAGAGTCGAGGCCGTACTTGCAAAGAATGTGCACTTGAGAAACAAACGCCGACCCAATCGAAAGGTCCCCATTATCCTTCAGAAGGACCTCTGTGCTGGCACAGAAACCGTTCCAGCTCTGCAAAATCTCGTCAATTGATTCATCGCCAATTGAATCCAAAATCCCCAGGTTATGAACCCAATATGCCCCGCCCTTCTCTATTTCCATGGCTACTTAGTTCAGAGGCTCTTTGGTGAACAACGACGTCAATTATAGCAATTACACTGGAGAAACCCTAGATTACCAGATAAGGCACTCGAAGAAAGCATTAATGCACGGAGCGACAGAGAGAACAGTCGTCCTGTGACTGCTACTTGTTTTGGCAGGGGGAACTCGTGAGGCGATGAGCCCCCGGTTGTTACTTGGTTGAGAAATGGGAGATGTGATAGACGAACGAGCGGGAGAAATTGTTCTGCAATTTGCCGCCAGATCGTTAATACGAAGGAAGAAATAGATGAAAAGAAAAGTGGCGCCGGGACGCGATGCAGTAGGCCAAGCTACTGATCTAAGCCCATTTGTCATCCATGGACCAATTCATTTGAGTGGATATTCGATCAGGCCCATGGACCAGAACGTCAATTGTGAAAATGGGATCATAAATTACTTTCTCTATTTGATATACTTATTGTTTATTGATACCATTTATGCGAGATCGGGGTTTGTTACTCACGTAGCGCTTTCAAATATGCATGTCAATGATACCCGAAAATCCGAGGTCCGATCCAATTAATCGAATTCAAATATTGTAATTTATATATAATTAATAATTGAATTATTTTTGGATTTGATTCCATCCTTTTCTATTAAAATTTGAATTAGATTATATTATAACATTTATTAATTTTTATATATTAAATTGAAAATATCTCTCCATAAATAACATACAAGTACGGAAAATATTCTCAATGCAGGGCCAGCAAATCCCGTTTCCATTTATCCAGACAAGTTCATCAGGTCCTCTATTTTAAAAATGAAATATGTGTGCCATTCATCTATACTGAAACCAAAATCTGACAGAGCGCACCTCATAAAACTTCACAGTATATCAATCACAATCGTACATTGGGAATATATTCTCATGAATGACAACACACTAGTATGGAAGATGTTTCCAGTGCATAGCTGAAAGCGCTGTGAAGCTGGTGAGAAACAAATCCGGATTCACTGAAATTCATATCATCTGGCCTTTCAAAAATATATCCAGATTATCTGACAAAAGTCTGAGTTTATACAATGTTTTAAATTTCGCTGAAATTCCACCAAATTTTACACAATAATGGTTTTCCTTTCAGAATCAAAATCCTTTGAATTAAGTTTGGAATTTTTTATGGAACTTTGATATTTTGTGAAATTTAGGTATGTTTCAGTCATAATAAATAAATAATTTAAAAAAAACTAAAGATTACATATCCCTAATATTTATGCATTGTTTTTTCAATGCTTGGTTGAGACAATAAACCTGCAACGTCTCTGGCTTTCCTTTTCCAGATATCTTAAATACCCCTTATAAAATGATAAATTTAGACATAACATGTATAAAAACGTTGGAGCTATCTTTGCTGTGTGCTACTCTTTATCTCTAGTGTCGGGAGGACAAAGCATAAAGGCTAACAGGTGTTATGGCCACCAACACCTACCTTGTGAATCTTTGATATTCCGTTGTCAAAAGACAACTCCATGGCCTGTCTTGAGGCAGAAAAACTCTCAAGTTCTGAAACAAGAGGTTTGGTGGATGCCGGAAGGTCACCCACCGGCTGATAATCTGAAATTAGCAGCACCATCCCCCTCCATGTGGTTGAGAAGGGAAACAATGTCCACTTTCCAGAAAGTGAGTAAGCTCAAGCTATAGCACCAGCCATGAGGCACAGCTCAGGCTTGAGCAGCAAGGTTAAGACTGCAAATGAGTATTGGACCTGACTTTTAAGCAAGCATGATGTTAGCCTCAGGAATTTGTTATGAATTGCCTTATTTCATGTGAAATATATCTACAGAGATTCTCAACAATTGGCAAACTCCCATTGACACAATGTCAGATATTTGAAATTCCCAACGCAGAAAATGTTGGAATACCTAAGACATTGCTATCTTGCTTGGTCAAAAGCAGACAAGTTGTTAGCTGTAATGCATATAATCTGCATCTTTGCTTTATATGTTCAAGGAGAAAAATTCACATGGAAATTTAGAGATTTTGCTTCAATAAAACAGTTCCATATGTAGCTTATTGTGTTATAAGGGCTTTGATCCAGTCAAGTTCCACTTTGAAATCGCCTGGTCCAGATTTAGCACCAGGAACACCGCCTTCTGCATTGACAGAGAGAGACATACTAACAACACGTGAAGGATTCATTTCCAGCTTTGCATCTATGACATTCCCTCTCCATGTTGGTAAGTATCGATCAAGTGGAATCTGAAAATCTCATGAGTTAATTTCCAACACCATCCTAAAGAAAGAACATTGGTGCATAGAAGAACATGTCAACAGTGCAAAGCATAAAACATAAAATGTAGCAAAACTTTAAGAATCTCACAATGTTTTACATAATTTTCAAACAATTTAGGAAATCTTTGATACATAGAATTCAAATTACTAAAAGCATGCTCAAGTGTTACACATAATGAAATCATTACTTTTTTCAGCTTTTAATAGGATTAAAACCACACAACACCATGGAGTCATTGTAGTTACCAAAAAAGATTTGATGATTTCCCAAAATAGTCATTTCTATTATTATTAGAAGCGGGAAACAGCTCCATTATGGTGAGCCTGCGCTCTTAACTGCAAAGGAAAATAACAGTGAGATCATTTCATTCCAGGTGGCATCCAATCATGCTGTTGAGTTTCTCTGTTCTTTGTTAGATAATCATCAAGAACAGTCGGAAAATAGTTGATAGGTCATGAAACCATGTTCGCTTTGACATGTACAGGCCTTTAGCCCAATAGAACAGTTTGTCCTACATTCCTGTAGACTGTCATGCACATCAACTAGCTAATTTTAACAGTATAGCTTGAGATAGGAATGAGTACCATATCATCCAAATAATGATGAAAGCCACAGCTGAAAGAATGGTAACACTTCTGTTTGTCATTTCTTTTAAGAGAAGCTATTAGCTCTAAATATTTTATGATCTCAAAGAATGAAATAACCTAATATTTTCCCTCTAAGACTATGGTAAACAATGGGATATTAACACAAGGTTATTCCCCCTAATTAAAAAGAAAAAGGAAGAGAAAAAAGACCATATCCATCTTTGATATCCAATCTTGCCAACTAGCATCAAATTTATCAAGGCAAAGAAATGTAAATATTCTTTTTGGCCATCCAACAATTTCAGCACATGAGAATCATGCAAGGGGCAAGCAACTTGCCTTCACAATATACCAATTGTCTTTGGGCACATAAACAAAAGCTTGCCATGAATTGTCTTCTTCTTGTCCAGGTGAATTTACCCAATTTTCTGTGTATATCTGCACTCAAAGAAAAAGGGTTGTCAGAGATTCTTTAACAGCTCATACATCCAACAGCTAGGGAAGATTGTAAGACAAGCTGCATCAGATGGTATCTGTTAAAAAATAAATAAATAAATTGTTCTTGCGGGGAAAGAGAAACTCACTGTAGATATGTAGCATCTTCCATCTCCTTTAAGCTTCAATGCTATTGTATCATATGCATCCAAATCAATAAAGCCATCAAACTGCAAGTAAACATTAATATGTAAGGAATACTGCATGGCTATACTAGCACTGTAGCAATGATATAGGAAAGGAATGGAGAAATTAATTGATTTCTGCTCTACAACCAAGTTGAGTTTGCTGTAAGAAACAAAAGCACTACTACAACTATCATAACCAAAAGGTGCCTTTAGTCAGATGGTCCAATAGAGATAAGCTTGGTGCATTTCCCCTCGTGTGTGTGTCACCTGTTGGTTCAATGGAGAGTATGTCAACTGCCTATTCCTTTCCTATCCTTACACAATGGTGTTATGGAATTGCTTCCACTTTTGGGGAGATTTTGGACTTTACCCATGAAAATTACACACTTTTTCTCCTCTGAGCTGATCTCCCTCAATAATACTAAAAGAGAAAATTTCTTTTTTTTATAGGAAACAGTAACTTTCTTTAATGCATAACCTTGATGGTGATAACCTCAGCAAGTGCTTCCTTGGATTTTTCTTGACCAAGGAAGATCCTATTGTTTCTCTCCTCCCAAATTGACCAAAGAATGGCTGCTCTTGTTATTCTCTACATTACCCTGCCTCTTTTCCTTGGTTGTCGGAAGGGTGATTATAATTTTGGATTGTATGGAATGAGACAAATGCAAGAATTTCCAAACAAAAACACAAGCAAATGTTTTCCAAACAAAATGCAATAATACCAAAAGCTTATTGAAATGCTGTATTGAGCAAATAAAACCAGAATCTTTATGTCTGTGTTATGGAGAAATCAGACAACATAAGGCAAGTACAAACATTAATCCAATGAATATTATCCCAAAGAACAAAATCTCAAATATCATGAGATGTAAAACTTTTCATGGTCAACCTTGATTCTTGATTAATGTATCCATGAGGATAATGGAAACACAACTGACCTTCTTGGACCGCATTCCACAAAAACCACTGCGATTTATTCTCCACTTGGAACCCTCAGTTACATCCAAAGAAAGGTTGCCAGAGAAGACACCTTTCAAAAAAGTTATAACAGTGTGGAGAGTAAGTTAACTAGAGGATGACCTTCCAACAGTTTCCAGTATAACTACACATATTGGTAGAGATTGACAACTAGTCCATATATAACTATTAGCTTTAGCATCGTATCATGGTAGGATGAATGTGGGCATAGATGAATTGTTTCTCAATCATAGAAATCAACAACAACAACGCATCAGTACTTACTATACTAATATACACCTCTATTTTGTTGTTAACAGAAAAAAAAAATGATCATAAAACAGGTTTCGATGTGGTTTTCTTGATATTGAAAACATAACTAAAGTAAGCAACTTTGGCATTCACCCATATATATCCCTAACAATAACTAATATATACCTATGGAAGAGGAAAAACTCACCATTGTAGAAATTATATAACAGCTTAGTAAAACCTTAATTTTTGAGCATTTTACATTTTTACTTATATAATTCACATTTTTAAATGTGTATCATGTACTGATCTTCCACAGTTCCATTTGATTGTGCTGATGTAAAGACTGATATTTTTATGATTTAAATACATAAAAAAAAAACAAGGATGAATTCCTTGGCCTTCCCTATCAGCTTATGCTTCTATTTCATCAGTGGGGCTTTGACAATCTTAACCTGTTTTTATTTACCCTCATGACTTCTAAGCTATGAAGATCTTTTGTCATGTATTGAGGATTAAATTTCTTTTATAGTTTTTTTTTTTTTAAAGTAGTCCATCTTGCTCACAAAGAAATAAAATAAAATCCTACTAACATGCTTGAGAACTCTAGTTGATGTTGTTCCCAATGAGTTTCACATGGTTTTACTTGTCCTAGAAATTGTTTGTATTCCTTGTTATAAGCCACATGTTTTCCATTTATTTGATAAGATTATAACAATTATGCTGTTGAAAGAAAAATAATTTCTAATGGGGGGATACATCATAAATTGTGAAAAAACACATTATAATCAGCATGTTAAAAGCAAGAAACACAACTAAAGCGCAAGCAGTTCTTAGACAATGAGAAACAATATGAAAAGTGAGATGTATGCCAGAATTAAATGAAATGAGACCTATAAAAACAAGTTAAAAGAAAAATTAATATATAACAATATGCAAACCAAAATTCCTAAAAAAATAAAATCCTGTTAGCTCAATTGTTTAGAGCTTGTGGTATTAACAAGAAAGTTGAGTTTTGTGGGTTCAAGTCCAACATAGGCCAACCTCTTTAAAAATCATAATGGCAACCTACAATATAGTAAATTACCTATTCAAACCTCAAATTCAAAGTTAATTGATCATAACATAGCATGGGCAAAGTGAGGTGCACCTAGGTTCAGGTGAAGTGCATCCCACAAAATAAACCTTGCTTGTGGGCCTAGGCATGCCTTTCACGTTGCATTTGTATGTAATCAATGATATGCTTGTACCATGTGGCATTTGAAGGTATCTAGTGACACATATGACAACACATGGGGGCACATGCATATGCCACATGGCACGCACACATTATAACATCTTGTTGTATCCAAACAGCATTATTTACTTTTACTTTGAAAATCATGTTTTTGAAAAATTTTCATTCAAACAATAGTAAAAATACAAAAATAGAAATATTACAGGTACATTGTAATTTGGTACTATTGAAGATATAAAGTACAAAGTACCACCAAATAGGGCCTAAATTAGTTGATGTATTGAACAGATAGGGGTAAACAGAAGTCAATTGTACTGAGAGGTAACCCCCCAGGGAGAGAAGATGTAAATTGTAAGAAAAGTTTGTAATCAAGTGGTTATGTCGCCAGCCCTTGTCTAATTTTAAAAAGGTGATTGGCACAATTTAGGGGTCGATGCTTTATATAACGGTAACATGTTAGGCTGACAAGTGTAAGCATGTTGGTTAAAGTCATAGAGATGCGACTTTGTGCAAAAAAAAAACAAAAGCCAAAGGTCAGGTCCACATCCAGTCCACCCCTCTCAACACCCTAGATAGCTGGGACCAACATTGAGTTGTGGCCTTTACAGTGGTACAATTTGTTTGTTATTCTGTGTCATTAATAATATTTCAGTTACAAATCCAAAAAAATGTTGATATTAAACAAGAATGTTTTCTTTCATACATGAAATTAAGTTCCACAATCATGTCTACGGTGTATGCGTATAGCAACAACATTGCATTTTGGATCCCCTGGAAACTTGCAAATACTGTAAAACTGCAACTCCTGTGATCTTCATTGATTACAGAAAAAAAAAAAAAAAAACCATGGCCACTTTATTTTCTTGGGCTCTTTATACTTGGTGTGTTTGATGTTTTCTGCTCACAGTGTAGTAACATGATATGATAGTGGCAAGCATGACCATGATGTAGTTAAAAGATCTGCAATTTCACATAAAATAGGTAATAGTGGCTTCCTTCTTGCTGCTGCTAATCCACCATCTCCCAGGTCAAGCAGTCATTATTTACAATGAACCAGATGCCTAAGTTGCATAACATATTCCTTTGTGATTTATGAAATCTGTATAATAATATTATAGCATGATAATGGAGTTGGGTAGTCAACTTTACCACTTAATCCACTGCCAGCATCTTTTATCTCCAATGACGCAGAGGACAAACCTGAGAAAGAAGCAAGGTAATGGAAAAATTCTTTACCCAAAGAACTCTAGAAACACACATGAGCAGAAAGAATACAGTAAACTCAAGATGGTAATATGAGGTGATCGTAAGCATACATGGATGCTCAGAGAATAGATCGGATGCTGGTGTATCAAGGCGGGCAATTTCGGCAACCCCAATGCAATGCACAATATTCTTCCTCAAATCCTCAGTTATATCAGGTAAGATGTGTGATGGCAACTCTGTCCTCTTTTGGGAGGACATTTAGGTTGGAGATGTCCCTTTGAAAACCCTTTTCCCCTCCTTGTTCTCTGCTTCTCGGTACAAAAAAGTTGTTTCAAAATTTTGCTACTCATTGGAAACCCCTTGGGCTCCTACTTGGGTTTTTGGGTTCTGTAAGAGGCATAAGGGATGAGGAGATTGGGTGCTTAGTCAGTTTACTCTGCCTTCTTGAGAAAGTTTGTTTGAACCCCTCTGAACCTGACAAAAGAATTTGGACACCTCGATTAAAAGGATTATTCTCTTGTACTTCTTTTTTCAACTCCCTTTTCTGTTCTAACCCTCAGCAAGGCTTCCTTGTTAAGGAAGTTTGGTGCAAACCTGCTCCCCCTAAGATTTTGGCATTTTGCTGGGAAGTGTACTATGGGAAAGTAAATACCTTGGACAATCTACAAAAGAGAAGACCTTTTCTCTGTATTTCCCCCAACTGGTGCATCCTTTGCAGATCTCAGAATGAGGACTGTTATCATTTGCTAAGTTCTTGTTCCTTTACTGCAGAGTTATGGGATTGACTTCTCTCTTTGTTTGGGAGCAGTTGGAACTTTCCAGTAGATTTAAGATTGCTTTTTGATCCCTCTACTTTTGTTTGGCAACAGAAAATGGGTAAAATCATGTGGAGTTGTGCAAGAGCTGCATTGATATAGACAATTTGGGAAGAAAGGAATGCTAGAACGTTTTTGGAGAAGGAAAGGAACCTTCAAGAGATTAAGGACTGTGTCATGGTTAGGGTGATTCATTGGCTGGAATCTTTGGACTTGTTCCACCAATTCTCCTTTAATGACATTTGGAGGAAATTGGGCAGCAGTGGCAAGTTGTTCCTCTTCCAAGACTAAAGTCAGAACAAGCTCCTGCAGGCTTCTTGAAGTTGAATTTTGACGGAAGCAGTCTAGGAAACCCAGGCCCTTTTGGGTTAGGTGGGGTATTGAGGAATGAAGTCGGGAATGTGATACTTATCTTCTCATGTCCTTCAGGTGTGGGAGACTATACTAGAGCAGAATTGTTTGCTGCCCTGCAAGGTGTACAGTTTGCAGCTCAATTAGGGGTGGAATGGCTAATAGTTGAAGGTGATTCAAAGGTTGTAATAAGCTTGTTGCAGGACCCAGAGTCAGTAGTTTGGTGCTTCAGGAATGAAATTAAAAAGTTTAAGGTGCTGACAAGAAACATGGACCTAAGAATACAATGGGTGGGAAGATCAGCAAATGCTATTGCGGACTGTCTAGCCGAGCAAGAGGCAGCTAGGGAAGTTTTGCATTGGGCACAACTGTAACTTATTGCTTTTGTTTTCTTCTTTAGTGGAGAGATCACAGCTCACGCCTCTCCAAGGGCTGCTTGTATGTGCTAATATGCACTTGTATATGCTCAGAGGGCTTCTCGCCCAAGGTTCAAAGTATCGATACGTATCGGCTGATAAGTATCGTGCCGATGGCTTACTGATACGCCCCTCCAGGGGTTGTATCGGGTCAGCCACCGGTTTAGAGGGTATCTGGGCCTTAAACCGACCCCTCTGAACCAGTTTAGAAAAAAATAAATAAAACGTAAAAAAAAATGTACCGACATAGGTTGATACACCCTACCGGCGTATCGGCCGGTGTCGATATTTAGAACCCTGTTCTCGCCCTCCTTTTCTTACTTATTGATACATCTTCTTATCATTTATCAAAAAATAAAAATAAAAACCTCTGGCATATGGAAAACAAATAATCGACTAGTATGTCTTTAGAAGAAGTTTTCTTGGATGTGTCTAAATAGGATTGCTGAATTTATATAACCAACTCCTTAGAGTCTTTCACATGTTCATATTTCTTTCAAGCTCTTGCTTCCATCCCTATCCTATAATAGCCTTTTCTGGTTAGAAAAATTTGAAGCAGACAGATGCCTCCTAAAAATTAGGGCATTTTGTTGAGAGATGCTCCATTAGAAAATTAACTCTATACAAAAAAGACCAAATTTGTCTTTATCTCCACATATGTGCTTTCTTTATAATGCAAGTTGCAGCTAATCTCTTGTTTGTAAGTATGTACCTATGTGGAAATGGTTTTTCTCTCTATTTGGTTGCAGATGAACTCCTCCAATAGATATAGTAAGTTTGTTCAGTTTGGCATTTTTCACCTTGCCTAGAAGGAGAGATAAGATCCTGTGGCAGTAAACAAGAGCAGCAGTTGTTTGGACAATTTGGGAGGAAAGAAAAACGAGAATTTTCAATGAGAAGGCACATAGCAAGGAAGCTATCATTGAAAGTAATGCAATGAAAGTTATGCATTGAGTAAAGAGTTTGGATATATTTCATCATCATCTATGCCTTATCCCAACCATATGGGGTCGGCTACAAGACTCCTGTTTCTCCAATCCATTCTATTTAATGCCATATCCACTGTTAAAATAATAATGCTTAAATAATTTCTTACTACTTCTATCCATGTCCTTTTTGGTCTACCCCAAGGTCTTCTAGCCCCTTCAGTACCAAACTACTTGTTCTAACTGGTGCAGTTGGTGGTGTCCAAACCATCTTAGTCTACTCTCTCTCTCTCTCTCATTTTATCACCTGTTAGAGCTACTCCTAGGTTCCTATGGATAACTTCACTCCTAGTCCTATCCTTTCTAGTTTTTCTACTCATCCATCTTAGCATTTGCAGAGACTTTGGACATGTCTGCTGATAAAAAAAGACTTCGGATATATTTTCCCTGTTCTCTATTGATGATATCTTTAGAAAGTGACATTGAGTTGTTTCTTTATCGATTGCAAGGAATGTGATTCAAATACACTACAACCCACTAAGTGTTGAAAATATAAAATTGAACTATGAGGGAGGGATGTTGCATCTGAAACAGATCTAGAGGATCTTCAGGTATAGGTGGAGTGTTTAGTGCATAAACATGGCACCATATTAGCAATTCATTTGGGCCCAATTGGCTATGGAGATTCTATATGAGCTGAAATGTTAGCAATGCTACAAGGTCTGAGAGTAGGCAGATTACTAGATTTTAAAAATGAAGTGGTGGAAGGTTATCTGATGTCTCAAAGGTGGTTGTGGGCTGGCTGCTCCAGCCGGCCCAGTTGATATTGCCAAAGTCAAGAATTTAGCAATACCTAAACACCATGAGGAAGATAAGTTATGTAGCACAGGAATTAGATGCCGCTTTGTTGGGTTCAAAGATTAGAAAACAGTTTTACCAACGCATTGAACAAACAAGGGATGAAAAGGGACCAGTTGTTTGGGTTCAATTTAAGTGAATAATTAATTGGGATAGGTGGATGTTTGCAGCCTATTCTTTCAGATACTGATCTTTTTGTACATATTCCATTTTTTCATGATCTAATAAAGTTTAACAATTTACCTTTTAATAAATAACTAAATGGCCAGTATGGATTAATTTCAAAGTAGAAAAGCTTATAATATCAACCTTCAACTCTATCCACCTCAAGGTTTTGAACTTGGAGTCTTGGCAGAATTTTTAGAATTCAATAATTCAGTTCCAATTCACAAGCAATTTTGTCAGTTCCAATATTTACATAATCAACTCATCCTATTCAAAATTTCTAGCAGTTCGCAAAAAATTCTAGAAAAATCACTTTATCCTGTTATGATTGTCAACAGGACTAAGATTGATGTGAAAACGAAATTTAAAATTTGCTCCCCTTAAACCTGAAAAGATTCATATACATATTTTATTGAAAAATTAGAATGAAATAGAAGGATGGCAGTTGAGGCAGGGGAGACAAAAACATAACTTTATTGACAAGAAAATTTTCTATAACATGTTATTGTGGGAAGTCTGGAATAGAGTTCAGAATGTGCGGCCAGATCATATTCATGCATTATATATAGAAAAGATATATGATGATGCAATCGTGCAGTTGGTACTTGGTAAAGAGCTGGATCCTCAGAATCTGTGGCTTGGTCAATTCTTGTTTGAGAATTTGGGCATACAAAGACACAAAATTGTGGGAGGTTTTCTCCTACATTAATTGTTTTTCTTGTTGCAGATTTCAAAAATAAGGATACAAACACCTGGTTTGAAAAAACATTGCTTCTTAAATTAAAAAAGACAAAAACATCTTTGTTGTGTAGAGATTTCTTGTTTTCAAAACTGAAAGTATGAAACCAGAAATGCATTCTTGAATTTCTGGTTTCAAAAACATGTTTTCCCCTAGTGGTTTGATATTATATCTTATAAAGCATATAATGTTCACATAGGGATTCTGATTGAATAGGTGTTATTTTTTATACTTTGGAGCAGTGTTGCATGGACATGGCCACAAGAATGAGAATCTGACACACCTCCAGGAGTCTAACTCAGCAAGATTATGTCTATGGAAAAGTATTGTTGAAAGCTGTTATTTTCCGAAGTATAGTACCGCAGGGGTACTATTGTACTTTTACCTTTTTATTTTTTTAGTTTCTCTCGCCCTAGTATATATAACAAATAGCTGGCGCTGCCAGCATGCTTTTGACTCTCAAATCTTTCTCCTCTCTTCTGCTCTCTCTCCTCTTTCTTCCTCTCTTCTCTTCTCCTTCATCACTGCACTGATAACGTGGTATCAGAGTGGGCCCATTAGATCTGAAAAGGAGAGATCGCCCAGACTTCCAGATTTGCCACCACCATCTACAGTTCGAGTGATTGAAGATCACCATCATCTACAGTTCTCACGCCTGAAGTAATCTCTATTCTTCCCTCTTTTTTTTCTGGCCGTGTGCCAGGGCAGAACCTGTATTAGGTCTACTGATTGAATGTGAGCTGACCAGCACCTCTTTATTTCCTTTTTTGTGGGGTCAACTGACCCCTGGAAAAATTCTGTAGGTCGATAAAGACTTTTATGTGCTGCGATAGCAGCTTTTATGCTGAACCGTAAGGTCAATGTGACCTGTACTTGCTGTAACAGCATCCATGTGTGATGCGTAGATCCGGAATTGATCTGTCAGCCCTGTAACTGCACTGGTGTTTATCAAAAGGGGGCCTGTTAGTGCTGTAGTGCTGTAACAGCACCTGTGTTTTCCAAAGAAAAGGGGGGTGTTAACCTTTTTTTAAGGTTTTGCCCCACTCTTAAGAGTTTTTTGAATCTGTTACCATGAGCAGTGAAGATTCTGCTACATCCGGTGTTTCCTCAATGCAGAATTGAATGAGTGGGGGTGTAGACCTATCTTTTCCCATGGCTGTTATTCCTCTCAATGGTTTAAATTATTTGGAATGGTCAAGAGGGATTAAGTTGTACATTACTGCAAGGGGAAAGATAGATTATATAAATGGGAGAATCAAAGAACCCAATTCTGGGAATGTAGAATATGACTAATGGAACCACGAAAACAGCATGGTCATGTCCTAGCTTTTAGTGTCTATGCAACCTCAAATAAGAAGAAACTTTATATGGGTTGAAACGACAAATGAAATATGGGAACAGGCAAAATCAACCTATTCTAAGCTGCGTCACTATGCAAAGATTTATCAGTTATAGGCAGAATCGTCCACTTGTAAATAGGGGGAGAGGTGTCTTTCTATGTACCACTCAAACTTGGCCTCTGTCTAGAAGGAGTTAGATCATTATCAGAGTGTGGACTTGAAGTGTGATGAAGATGCAAAATTATACAAGAAACTTGTATCTCAGCAGAGAGTGTTTGCTTTTCTACATGGCTTGAATCTAGCATATGAATCCATCAGAGTTCAGAAAGTTTATGCTCTTGTACAATTAGAAGAAAGTAGAAGGAACTTGATGAACAGTTCTGGAGGGGATGCAGTTGGGTTGGCAGCAAAAGGAAGTGTGATTACAAGTGGTGGGAATACCTTTAAGAGAGGGGATTCTAAAAAGGGGGCGGATGACAAAGACAAACTATGGTGTACTCATTGCCAGAAACCCCGACACACCTGAGATACATGCTGGGATCTTCATGGAAAACCAAAACGGGCTCAAGATTTGAATAAGAAGCAAGGTTCAGATCTGAATAAAAGGTCAGAACAGCAAAGTACAAGAAAGAACACTGTGGCAAACATGGCCTCTCAGGAAAATTAGCCCCCCATTATTACTGTGACACTGACTCACATCTCTGGGTTTGACCCAAGGGAGGATATTATTAATTCCTTCTGTGACCATTTAGAACTCTATGGTAGAGCAATTCGTCAGATGGATGCCCCTCCCTCAACTTCTTTTGCGTCTACATCAGGTAACTCTACCACAACTTTCCATGTTGCATCTCATACCCCTAACACTCCCTAGATCATTGATTCTAGAGCATCTAAACACATGACTGGTACGTCCTCTTACTTTCAAACCTATCACCTCCTTTCTGGAAGAGACAATGTGAGACTAGTTGATGGATCATACACTACCATAACTGGTCAAGGAACCATCTCTCTTCCTTTTGGCCTTACCCTCTCTAATGTTTTACATGTCCCGAAATTTCCCATTAATTTGTTCACTGTTAATAGTATTTATAATTCCTTAAATTGCTCAGTAACCTTTTTTCCTTCTTACTATGTGATCTAGGATTTGGCCTCGAGGAAGACGATTGATAGAGGATGTATGGTTGATGGACTTTACATATTGGAGAATAAGGTTGGTATTCAAGTTACAGAGTCTAAGAGTCAGTCCTGTAAGAGTCAAGTCTATTTATGGCATTGTCGTCTTGGTCATTTATCATTTGAGTCTTTAAAAGTGGTGTTTCCAAAATTGTTTAAGTCAATGTCAATTTCAGATTTTTCTTGTCAAACATGCCAATTGAGTAAGCAGTGTAGAGCTCGTTTTCCTTCAAAAAATTATAAATCTGAATTTCCTTTTCACATTGTTCATTATGATGTGTGGGGCCCTGTTACTTTACCATTTGAGAGTGGCTACAAGTATTTTATTACCATTATCGATGATTATTCTAAATATACATGGGTATATCCCATGCGAACCAGGGATGAAGTACCAAAAATTATCCAAGATTTTCAGCGGATGATCTTCACCCAATTTCAAAGTAAAATCCGAAATTTTCAATCAGATAATGCCAAGAGTATTTTCATAGTGATCTCACGGATTTTTTTGCTTCACGTGGTTCACTTCACCGTAGCTCTTGTGCCCGAACTAGGGGTGGATTCGAGCCAAGCCGAGCCTAACATTTGAGTATTCGAGCTCATCTCGGTAGGAAAATGCAAGGCTCGAGCTCAGTTTGAATTGGAAATATGAGCTCGAGCTCAGTTTGATTACAAAATTCACAAGTTCGAGCTCAATTCAGCTCAAGCTTGATAATGAACCTTCAAAGTCCCAACGCCTATTTGTAGAGAAAACCCCAAATCAGAAATAGATTCGAGCTCAAGCTGCTCGAACTTCAAAGCCCCAACTCCTATCTGTAGAGAAGAACCCCAAATAAGAAGAAGAAGAAGAAGAAGAAGAAGAAGAAGAACTCACATAGCCATATCCTTTGGACTTGCTGCTAACGGTGCTCTTGTCGGTGATGATAACTACTTCAAGAAGCAAAGAAAGGAAGGTGCAAACTTTTTGTTGTTGGACATCGGTTGTGAAAGCACTGAGAGGAGAACGAAAACCTGTTTTTCTACAGCTTTTTGTGTATTTTGTAATTGTAGCAGAGAGTGAGAGAGATCCAGAACCAGAGGTGTCGAAACTCTAACTCTGAGAGTTGAGAGCTGAGAACCTGAGACCGGAAGGCTCCTCAGTCCTCCCATTTTCGATAACTAGGTGAGAGCTGAGAGGGTGAGAGTGAGACCGTCAACCACTGATCGGTGAGAGTCGTGGCCTGTGAGAGTAGAGCTGCAGTCTACAAAGGAGAACGAAAGTCTAAAAGTCAAGGAAGAGAAAAAAGGGTTTAGCTGCTTAGGTTTTTTTTATAGAAGAAGATGAAATATTTATCTCCCTCTCAAGTCTCAAAGAAGTATACCATGTGTAGGGACCATGGTATAACTGTGTCCCTACCAATAAAATTTTCTAAAAGGGTATATATGCTTATATATATATATAATATGTATAATATAAATATATATGTTGATATACATATTCGTTAGGCTCGCAAGCCTAACGAGCCGAACTTTAAAATGTTCGTACTCGACTCGATTGACAGATGAGCCATATATGAGGCTTGTATTCGGCTCGAAGCTCGGTCTAGGTCGAGCCAAGCCGAGCTTTTCATGAACCGAACTCGAATAGCTCGTGAAAAGCTCGGTTCGTGTCCACCCCTAGCCCGAACACCACAACAAAATGGTGTTGCCGAAAGAAAGAACCGACACCTCCTTGAAGTGGCCCGGGGTTTACTAATCCATATGAATGTCCCGAAATGATTTTGGCTTGAGGCTGTCCTTTGTGCTATATATCTCATCAATTGTATGCCCTCTCGTTGGTTAGAGTGCAAAGCCCCACATCAGCTTCTTTTTCCTAAGGCTCCCCTTCTTCCCATTCCTCCTCATGTGTTTTGGTTGTCGTTGTTTTGTCCAAAATCTGTCACCCACTCATGGAAAATTAGACCCTCGTACTATTCCTTGCATCTTCCTGGGGTATTCTTTCACTCAGAAGGGATATCGTTGTTTTGATCCTGTTTCTCAGAAGTTTTATGTTTCCATGGACGTCTCTTTCTTTGAGAATGAGCTTTTTTTCCCCGTCTCTCCTCAGGGGGAGTGTAGGAATGAGGAGAAACTGGTTCAGCTCCCTCCTATTCTTGATCCTCCTCCTTTTCGTGTCTTCTTTCGTTGTCATAAAGGCCAACCAAGTTCAAGAGTTGTGGAAAACCTAGAAGTTGTATCTCCAATGTCATCAAACTCTCCGGGGGCAGATCATACTCACTCGGGTATCTTGATTCCTATCGATGTCCCTGACCCTATTGCTATTGATACCTTTGATGCTAATGACCTTGACCTTCCTATTGCTCACAAGAAAGGTGTTAGACCTTGCACCACTAAACACCCCATTTCACACTTTGTTTCCTATGAAAACATTTCATCCTCTTTTCGGGCCTTTCTCACTTACATTGACAGTGTTCCTATCCCTAAGAATGTGGCAGAAACTCTTTCAGTACCTGAATGGACAGAGCTATGGAGGAAGAAGTTAATGCTTTACATAAAAATGGCACAAGGGAACTAGTAGATCTTCCTAAGGGAAAGGATCCAATTGAATGTAAATGGGTGTTCATAGTCAAATATAGGGTTGATGGCACAGTGGAGCGGTATAAAGCTCGTTTAGTGGCAAAGGGGTTTACACAAGTGTATGGAGTTGATTATGTAGATACTTTTGCACTCGTTGCCAAGATGAACTCCATTAGAGTCCTTTTCTCCATTGCTGCTATTCTTGACTGGGATCTACATTAGCTTGATATCAAGAATGCATTCCTGAATGGTGACCTTGAAGAGGAAGTTTACATGGTACAACCCCCTGGTTTTTGGGCTCAAGGTAATGAACAGAAAGTGTGCAGGTTGAAGAAATCATTATATGGGCTGAAACAATCACCAAGAGCCTGGCTCAGCAGAAACGATACAAGCAATGTCAATCTGATCACACATTATTTGTGAAAAGAGGGGTAGGAAAAATTGTTGCTCTAATAGTATATGTTGATGATATAATTATCACTGGCGATTGGAAGGATGAAATCAAAAGTTGAAGATTTTTCTTGCTACACAGTTTGAAGTAAAGGATCTAGGTCCCCTAAGATACTTCCTTGGAATTGAAGTTGCCCACTCACAAAAGGGTATCTTCATTTCTCAAAGGAAGTATGTCCTAAATTTACTCCAAGATATAGGAAAATTAGGAGTGAAGCCAGTTGATTCCCCCATTGATCCTAACCATAAATTAGGTGACTGCCAAGGTGAACCTATCAAGGATGTGAAACAGTTTCAAATACTTATAGGAAGATTGTTATATCTTTCTATGACCCGCCCTGACATTGCTTATGCAATCGGTGTTCTTAGCCACTTCATGCATGCTCCCAGTAGAAAGAGTTCTCAGATATCTTAAGAAGTTCCCAGGTGCTGGATTGTTGTTTCAAAAGCATGGACATTTGAAAGTTGAAGTGTACATTGATGCAGATTGGGCAGGATCCCTGAATGACAGAAAGTCAACTAGTGGCTACTAAACCTTCATAGGAGGAAATCTAGTTACCTGGAGAAGCAAAAAGTACAATGTGGTAGATAGATCTAGTGCTGAAGCTTAATATCGTGCAATGACTCATGGAGTGGCTGACCTGTGACCCTATTCTGTGATAACAAAAAAGCCATAAACATTGTTGCTAATTCAATGCTACATGATAGAACTAAGCACATCAAAGTCAACAAACACTTTATCAGAGAGAAGGTTGTCACAGGGGAAGTGTGCACTCCTTATATCAGCTCTAAGGATCAACTTGCAGACATCTTTACAAAAGGGCTACACCATTCACGGCATCATGATTTATGTGACAAGTTGGGCATGATTGACATCTATGTCCCAACTTGAGTGGGAGTGTTGAAAGCTGTTATTTTCCTAAGTATAGTACTGCAGGGGTACTATTGTACTTTTACCTTTTTATTTTTTTAGTTGTTGTCGCCCTAGTATATATAACAAATAGCTAGCGCCGCCAGCATGCTTTTGACTCTCAAATCTTTCTCCTCTCTTCTGCTCTCTCTCTCCTCTTTCTTCCTCTCTTATTTTCTCCTTCATCACTGCACTAATTGCAAGTATTAAAACAGTCCATTTTTTAATTATGACATTTTATACATATTGAAAAGTTTTAGAAGTCAATCTTTGTTACAGAAGTAAATCAGTCCTCTAAAACTGATATAAATTTGATTAAAATTAGAGAGAAAAGTAGAAGACAACAGTACAAAGGAAGAAGATGGAGAAAAAAAGAGGAAGAAGAAGAAGGGTTCGATAATCTCCTCACTCCCCTCTCTAATTCTTTTGTTAATCTTCTTTCATTAAGTCAATTACAAGTATGCCCTTAAGTGGGCGGCCAGCTAAGCAAGAACTTAAGCTTATGAAAAGAAGTAGCATGCCCATTAACAAGCAAATAAATAACACACTACAAAAAATAAAAGAATAGATACTAGGGCCCATTCGGCCCAGTCTCTCTATAGTTACCTTTTTTATTAGTAAGTTGAAAGTCAATTTGTTACTTAATAACATTTTATGGGAAAAATAATACTCATTGCATGCATTACCTGTTCATCTATGTCAAATAAGAAATGAAACAAAGGACAATATTACATAGAAGTGACCCTCAAGAATCCATTAAGTGACAGAATCAGACGTGTGCCTTACATAAATGCTTCATTCATTTGGAGAGTCCATGCAACACAGCTTTGGACCCAAATCCATTTATGTAGGTTAGTATGATCCATAGAAAATTTAAACTAGCACTTGCATGAAGATGTATATTGTATAGTACATTTTGGATGTGTTTGTGTGTGTGTGTGCACGTGTGAGTTCCTTATAGAAGTGAAAATGTGTTTTCTGAAAGCATATTTTTGTTGATTTTTGAAACAAGATAATTTTTCTGAACCAAACTGAAAAATTGTTTACTCTACCAGCAATCTCCAAGAACCAGCCGATGGACCAATCTTGTTAAAACTTCCAACCCTAGGAAGTTCTCATGCAGTCGGCCTGATTAGACTCACATGAGAAACCCTAGGTTGGCTCTAATACCAACTTGTCTTGTAGAGACTGTAATCAGTCCTACTCTAGATGAGAATTCAATTAGAAAAATTCAGAAAATAGAAGAGAGAGAGATCAAAGAGAGGAGAATTCAGAAAAGAGTGTGGGTCAATAACACATTGCCACCCCACTCATATATTTATATTAATAGTTTAAAACATAGTAAACTTACAATATTGCCCCTATTGTTAACATAAATAAACAGCAGCTGAAAAATAACTGAAATAACTAACTTACTGACACTACTAGCATGCTAACAGCAACAGAAATAAACATATCATTGCTCTACAACTCTACAAAACTAAAATGCATTGTAAAAACTGTTGAAGTTCTTCCAAAAAAGTTTGAAAACTTGTCATGCTACCAACTTAACTTTTTATATATGAAGGGGTAGAGCTTGAAAGCCTGCACAATATGTTATGCAGACACAGCAAGAGCATGGCATGGACAAAGTGCTGTACATGAAATTCAAACTAGAAAAAATAAAAAATAAAGTGTCCATTACAGCCATGGGATGCTTTTAGTAGTACCCAGGCAACAATATGTAGATATATAAACTTTCATTTCAGACTAGTATCCACCGAGATGTCTTTGACACAGATCAACCTCACGTAACATGTCAATGCAGTATTTATAAAGCTTTCTTATATATACTTAATTACAGGCAGGTCAGTTGCATATAATTAACATATTCTGAAGTGCTTAAAGAGGGTTAGTGGAAAAATGCAAACCTCCATATTCAGAATCTGAGTACAAATGCCATCTCTTCAGTTCCTCCTTGGAATTGAAATTAAAAATATACTTTTCACTTGGGGGTATTAGATCTTCAACATTCCATGTGAGAGCTATGATTTGACAAATTAAAAGAAAATCCATCATAATCATATAGCATTGATAAATTTGAATGCAGGAAGAATTTGATTCTATTCCCCTGCCTCATTTGTTTGAATAGTTATTCAGACAAAAGAAAAGGTGTCATCCAGAGAATTTAAGTTTATATTGTTCAAAGGTTCAATGGTAATTCATTTTCCCATAAAGACAAATAATCATCATCCAATCCGTATCCCAACTATATGAGTATTTTCTCATAAAGACAAATGAATAAGGAAAAACAACAAAGAGAAACTATTTGCTAATTAACATAGAGTAGTGAATGCTGATGGTAATGGGATGTAAACCCACTTTAAGTCTACAGTGCTCGTCTTTTGGGTTCAATATTGTATTTTACATAACTCTGCCAGTGTGAGCTTGTCTTATGCTGCTGGTTCCAAGCCCAGATAAAGGAGGGTTGTATCAGGTTGGTAGCTGGCATTTAAAACTTTTGCTGAACTCTTACTGGTCAAGGATTCTAAATTGTCTGTGCTCATTTAAACAGAATTGAATCGCAAAACAGGATTCATGTAACCAACCCCATATAGTTGAGATAAGGCTTAGATGATGATGATTAAATTATTTACATATAGTTAGATGAAGAGTCACAGGTTTATGCTCAGTGTTTCATTCATTATGTAATGATAAAAGTGAAGAGTCAAAATTTGCTATGCACCAAAATATTATAAAAGGATATATTGTTGGAACTGAACAACACATCTCTTGCTCATCATTTCTGAAATTTGAAGATTCAACTCTGTCCACATATTTAAGGGTTTCTGGCTCAATTCAGGACCATACTAATAAACATTAAGTTTGTAAAGTGTTTACCGGTGGTTTTGAAAGAATTTTGGGATTGGTTGCTTTGGAATTTTATTTCATTCGCCTTCTGTGAGATGCCATACAATTACAACAATTGAAAAATAGCATTCTTTCCTAGATGTTTCACCATGATGGGGATTTTTCATATCAAGATACAGTCAAAGTAGGGATTTATGAATCTTACCCTCCTTACTTTGATTATTACAAGCTAAATAATTACCCCCTTCAAGGTTAATCTTATAATGATAATGAATGTCATTTGAGGAGTATTTTGGATCAGGACAACATGTTTTGCCTCTCCTTTTTTAGCAAGAATTATAGTCTCGCCAATGTTAGAATGAGGAATAGTGAACCTTCACTGTCAAAACTTCAAAATTTGAGTATGATTTCATATCATACAGAAAAGAGAAGCCTTACAGAAAATTCTTCAGGTCAACAGTAGATCCGATCATGTGAATTACATAGATTTTAAAGACACTTTATAAAGTAAGCTAGTAACTTAATGCTCACAAATAATGATGCAAGGATTTGAAAAATGAAATGAGAAACTAATCGAGCAACTTAGATACTTATGATGGCTACGTGAATAATGATTTTGGCCAAAAATACATATGCTTTTGTTAGGCCTAACTCTTATGAAATCACTTCCAAATTGAATCATATTGATCTTGTTAGACAGATAACTGATTGAACTTGGTGGCAGTACTAAAACCAAAGCATTTAAGCATGTTTTGATGTGAAAAACTGGGGCCATAAGTAGGTTGCAGACTCGAAACTACAATTTTCGGCTGATTTGAGGTCCAAGTAACAGCTTTGTGAATTCAAGTATCGGCTGTTTTGAGATACCCATGAAGTGGTATCACCAATCCACACAAACGTTCGTCTCTCTTTATTTTTGTACTTATATTGACACAGATAAAAAACATCGGAATGCCCCACAGCCCAATCCAGTGCTGCAGAATAAATATATGACTGTCAAGATGAACTTGTAATGCTATCAAATTCGTTTCTGACTAGTAATTAATAGCCAGCTCACGAGGAAGCTAATCATGAGAAAAATGAGCTGAAAATATATTACTTCAACAATTATACAAATAAAATTTAGGATGCCATGGTAAAGAGAAAGTCATCACCCTGATGTATGCAGATAAATAAATAAATTCCAGTTATCACCACTTCAGAAAACAATCTACTCATGACGAAATTAAAGTTGTGAGGTCAAATGATTTCACAACTATGTGAACACCGATAAAAAGTTACTACATTTTTTATGCAAAAAGAAAGTCGGAGGGGGGGAGGGGAGAGATACAGAGAACCTTTTTTAATAAAAGCGAATCGAAACGTAGTAGAGTACCCAGTACAGAAAATCAGCAAAATGATCCGCAGGAGAAAGCTACAAGAAAGTAGAAAGAGATATTAGAAGTACCTTTCTTTGTAGCATTAACAGAAGCTTGCCAGAGTGCTCGAAACCTCGACATCCTTCGGCGCTTTAATGTTCCAATTCCGCTCAAAATATTAGAAGTCTGTAAATTACGGACAAGAATGGATTGACTGTATCTGTATTTGCACAATTGCACTTGAATCTTGTTTTCTCACAATTCCTTCGATCCAATGAACATAGATTACAATCCAAATGTCAATGTGTGGGCTGACGAGCATGGGTTCGAGCTGTCGCGCTAGGTTGAATTCTGATTCTTAGGCCCAATAAAAGGTCGTGATGGGCCGCGAAGCAAGGGCCAAGGGTGATTCCAATCGTCTTGTCTTCCTCTGATGTCTGATCATGTACTTGCCTTGGTCATGATATCTGATGGTGTAAACTAAAGGCACAAGAAGCGGTATAACCAGGCTGGGCTGGGCTGGGCTACTTATTCTAAGCTCTGAGGTCACCTAAGCCCAGCTAGATTGGGGGACTTTCGACTTTGGGCCGGGTAGAACTGTGGCTTTTATTTTCTATTCCACTTTTAACCCCTCTCTCTCCTTGTTTCTAGAAAAATAATTCCCTTATCAGCATGATGGTGTTTGGTATGGCTTATGTTTATTTGAAAAATGGTGTCAGTTCATCCTCAGGTAGGTGTTTGTCCCAAAATGCTATTTAGTAAGATTGTTTATTTAATAAATGTTTGTTTCGGTTTATGTGTGAATTAAGTGTTGAGGAAAGCTTCATATTAATATTTCTCCCAACACTAAAGTATTTATTTACTGTTTGGCATATGTGGCACCTAACTATCAAACACCATTAAGAAAACATTTATCAATTACTTTTTCTAAGTTTTGAATATAAACCAAGTACAAACATTTTCAAATAAATGGAAGCCATACCAAACATTCCCCATATGTTTAGCTTAATCTCTACAACATTGATGAAAGGTACTAAAGGAAAACAAGTAGTTATTCAAAAACCTTCTCAAAGTAAGTGTTTAGACTCAAGCAAGGACCCAATCCCAACCGGTACTGAAAAGCTTATTACTTTGTATTTTAGTGAGCATTGGCCGCACAACATTCTTTTCTAAGAATCAGAATTTTCCAGAATTGATGCCAAATGGGGCCTTAATGGCTAAAGCTAAAGGTGAGGGTGTATAGATTTCTATACCCTTAAATATTTTAGTATTTAATCATTTTATACACTATAAGATAAAGTAATAAATTGTTCAATTCAATAGAACAACTTCAGCCGTAACCAAAACAGACCCTAAGCTGAATTTCTTGGATGGGAACTTTTCAGTAGGGATGCAAACGGATTAGATCGGATTTGAATTGAGGTATATCCGAATCCAATCCGATAACAGATATCTGAGTTCCGATCCGATCCTCAAAAATGGTGATTCGAATACGAATCCATTAAGGATGTCAAATATCTGAATTTGATCTAATCCGATTTCGAATAATGAAAATTTTAATAAATTAAAAGAAAAAACAATAAATGTTTATATAAAGAAAAATAAAATATAAGTATTTTTTTCCAATTATTTTCATCATATATATTAGGATAAATTACAAAGACCCCCTGTACTTTGTTTTGTGACAAAGACCCCACTGTACTATGATCGTGAGACAAAGACGCCCTTCTATTAGCCCTCCGTCCAAAAAGACCATTGCAATATTTTTTAATCCCCATACAATCCTTGTAATAACTATTCGGATGAGAAAAACTTTGTTCATCTTCCCCGACCTCACAATACACCAACAGCAAAGACGGTAATCCCTTCTACCTCAAATTCCTTCACATCTCTCTCTCTCTCTCTCTCTCTCTCTCTCTCTCTCTCTCTCTCTCTCTCTCTCTCTCTCTCTCTCTCTCTCTCTCTCTTTCTCCCTCCCTCTCTCTCTCTCTCTCTCTCCCCCCCTCGATCTCTCTTCTTCCCCTTCCCCTTAACGGCGTCGGGATTGAACCCATTTTCACAAGTTGGGTGTGATTGCTCTAAATGAGTGAGAGGTGATACAAAGCTAGCGCCGAGTTGTGCCGAGCCCGCCTGCTCTCGAACTAGAGCAGGTGTAGAAGCGACGACAACACCCCTATCACTATTTTGTTGTCATCATCAAGCACCAAGCTGAAGAGGGCACCGACTGCGTGTTCCTGCGCCTCAGCGAATCCACCTTTCAGTACATCGATCACTGGTGGTACAACCCCTGTCCTTACAATCTTCACCTTGTTGACCTTCTCCAAGGATAGATTCACCAATGCTACCACCACATTTATCTGAATAGTAGAATATTGTGATACCAGGAGAGGTCGCAGGACTAGCAGCAATCGAGGCGTACAGAGGGTAGCCCTAATTTCTTCTTGGGTTCTCGTTACCTTCCTCAGAGAGATCACGACTTCCTCCTGCTCAAATACCTGAGAGCTCTTGAGCTTAAAAATGAACTCGTCCTCTTCAAACGAATTGGGGTTTAGATTTTCATCGTCTGTGGTAATCTTAGATGAGGACGAAGAAGAGTAACAAGAGGATCGAGTGGAAAGAGGTAGAGGCGTACTAGGAATCATAATTGTCACTGATTCCTCCGTGCTAGTATAGAAGTGAGTCAACCATCGATTTACCTCGGACTCCGTGTGACTATACTTAATAGGAGGTTACTCTGCAACCCCTTCCAACAGCTCCTTTTCAGAAGTTCCTAGCTTGGCATCCTTTTCATCTTCCTCATCCTTCTTATTGTGCTTGCCCTATGATTTTTCTTCCTAGAACATCATTAATGCACGAACAAGCTTCTCTGTGGAGGCATACTCCATGGATTTAGGTCGTTCAATGCCAAAATTATCGCACCAATTAAGAATAGTCGATTTGAAGGTGATGTTGGGAATTACCATAGAGAAATCGGGCTTGGAGCCATCAAAGAGGATCGGTATAAACCCAATTTCTTACAAGTATAAATGCAACTCCGCTCGAGTGTCTGACCGAAAGCAACAATTATAGGATCTGCGATTAAAGACCCAGAATTGGACACACAAATTCCTCAGGGGGTTGCTTCTCTTTGGGCTTCAAGGCACTCGAAGAAGACCAATGGAAGGAGAACCACTTGTGCCTTCCACTCCCCATCTATGCGACTAATCTTCCAATCTATTATCTCTCCTTGGAGTTTATTTGATGGAAGTCCAAGTGAATCTTCCCAAAGTTGTTCCAAAAAGCTGAGTAAAAATCCCAACTTTCATTGTTTTGATGATAGACCGAACAAACAAGTCGAGATTCGATGAATCAAATGAGTTGTAGCGCCGAAAATGCGAAAAGAAAGTCTAGAAGATGGGTGTTACCTCTCTAGTAATCTTGCACAAATGGGGTTGAGGTTACCGTAGATTAAAGTCTTCGCAGGAGTTCCCAACGCTGTTAAGGGGAAGAAGAGAGAAATGTGAAGGAATCTAAGGTAAAGGGGATTACCACCGTTGTTGTTCGTGTATCGTGAGGTCGGGGAAGATGAACAATATTTTTCTTGTCCGAATAGTTATTGCAAGGGTATTATGGGGATTACAAAATATTGCAACAGCCTTTTTGGACAGAAGGCTAACGGAAGGGGGTCTTTGTCTCACGATCATAGTACAGGGGGTCTTTGTCACAAGACAAAGTACATGGGGTCTTTGTCACAGACCCCATAGACGGGGGGTCTTTGTAATTTACCCTATATATTAACATGTACATGTCTTTTATAAAAAATTACAAAAAATGCAATATAAACATATTTATATCTATACTACCTATAAAAGAATGAATGTCCCTTTTTTTTGGAATTTTCATTAGACATTTTCTACCCCTTATCTAAGCATCATACAACAGGCATAAAGAGGGCATGTATGTCCTTTACTCTCACTCCAAAAACTGCCCACTTATAACGGTTAAGAAACTATCCACTTATAACTGTTCAAAAACTGCCGATGAATTGTAAATAGTTTTATCTTGGAGATACTGATATATATATATATATATATATATAGGGTGACCTGAACTATCCAATATGATAAAAAAATCCAACAAAAAATTATCTGAATCCAACAAAGTAGCATACTTTTTTCAGTTAGGGGTGTTGGTGTGATGGACTTAAGATTGTAGGGTTATGCATTGAAGTTAAAACCAATATTTTCAACTGACTGGTCGAATTGTTCAAACTGTCACTTGGGCAGGATTCCGAGTCCGGTTCAGTTAAGACCCGTCAAAATGGTCAAAAACCATTATACTCAGCCAGTTCGACCTGATGACCGGGTTGCACACTCAATGCATGCAAAATTTCTAAGGCCATAACTTTATACTCCAATGTCTGATTGGGGTGTTTTTTTCACCAAAAGACTGTTGCCCTGTTATTTTTGCAAAAAAAAAATCCCTTTTAGCCTCAAATTACAATTTTTAATATTTTTTATAAATAAATAATACATATAACATATTTATACAGCATTTATTACTACATATATGTATAAATACTTAATACATATATGCAGTGACGTGACACAGGCCGCGACCTGGAGACAAAAATGGTTCAACTTCTGAATCGATTTTTAAAACATTGGTTAAAACCACTTCATTGACTCTACAATAATCCCGACCTATACTGTACAGTCAGTCTCATATACTTCATACACATCCTTTGACTCTACAATAATCATTCTCTCTCTCACTCACTCACTCACAAAAATGTTCCACTGCACTGTACCTGGACAGCTGGACTAATGTCATAATGTCTATACGCACAAAACTTATCTATCTGGACTAGTGTCTAGCTGCTGTTTGGAGGAATGCAGCCTAAAGAAAGAGCTGACATCGGAAAGGCACTTTCCACTTCCATAATTTCCAAGGAACAACCTGTGATGGTGAACTAGCTTAATCTTGGATGAAACATTTATAAGAAGATTTCACCGTGTACTGATGTGAATTAGGTGTCTAATTTTTATGACTTCAACAAATTTAAGAAATTAAAAGTGACAACCAAAGAACTCTTTTTGGCCGACAAGCACTTCCAGGACCTGTTGGTGTTTGCTACTTTGCCAAGCCTTTTTTTTTCAATGGGATTGCCGTATGGTTCAGAGATCATCTTTGCCTCTCTGGTGCCCTTGGATTCTGCATGTAGCACCATTCATGGTAACCAAGTGACTACTAACTACATGGTTGACTGTTGCAGTAATATTGTCACCCTTGCCTTGTTGGGTGGTCTACGAACAGTTGGATTGGGTAAAATGTGGTTCTGCCTTTTTTGTGGAAATTACCTACTTATAGATGAGGATCTGTGTCCTATTCGGATGAGGCTTCCGGGGTTGTATGGATGAGGTTGTCTTCCAAGGTCTTTGGGATAAGTCTTGATCCCCAATGGAGCTGTCCTCCTTATCTGTATGAAGTTATCCTGTCTTGGTCGCGCTTATCCATCTTACGTGGTGTCGACATGGCCGGAGTGATAAGGCGGCAGCGGAGGTAACACATGGCACCCGAGGCCAGATCAACCATAACCCAAACACCACTTCCCCAGTTCCGAAGTTGAGGAGTGTAGTGCTCAGTCGCAGTGTGGTGTGGAAGAGCTCTTCGTTCTCAATTGACGAACTTGAATGTGCCGGAGGAGGGTGTTCGGGCCGTCCACTACTCTCCCCGCAAGAGAATATGTCGGAGAGTGGCAACCCTGTTGTTTACATGCTGTAGTGGGATGTTCAGCCCAAGGACGGGCTTGAGACAGAGGGCATTCTTGAGCAAATTGTTCGAGGTTTGTTGATGCCAGCCATTAGGCACGGACTCATCACAAAGCAGTTCTTTGGAGAGTGTGGTTCTATGTCAGGTCGCGATAGTAAGTCTTCTTGTTACTTCGATCACTTTTACTTTGGTTGATTACTTCTGTTGTGCTGACAGTTGGTCTCTTTTTGTAGACTGCTTGCTCGGTGGTTGCCTTGGTCGATTGCCTTCGGATGGTGTGGTGCCTTTACGAGGTGCGAAAAGGCTGAGGTCGAGCACTCGAGGGCTCAATTAGCCGAGCTCGAGGCTGAGAATGTCGAGCTGAAGTGTGGCATCAACAAATGGAGTGAGACCGTTCACAAGTTGAAGGGTCATGTCACTAAGCTGAAGGAAACACGGGAAGCCCTAAGGAAGGAGGCTGAGGAGAGGGTGACCCAGGTAGAGGAAGAAGGGGTTGCCAAGTTCAAGCTTCAACAGATTACTAGAATGCACTGGACGACATTGCCTCACACTCTTGGGCGGAGGGATTCCATTTCTGCCGCGAGAGGATTGTGTATCGGCTCCCCGTTGCCGCCAAGGTCACGCAAGGTCTAGACCCATTAGATCCCCCTATGCCTACCGAGGGTGGCACTGCTACTGTCGAGGTGCTTGAGTAGGTCGAGGAGCGTCCAGCCTAGGAATGAAGTACTCATCTAGCGCCACTGCTTCCGTCTTCTTGTCTTGTCTCACTGTTATTTGTAGATAAAGTCCCATGAGTTATATAGTAATAGCTGGCAATTCGTCATGGGTCAGTGTTGTTGTTGCTTCTATTCTGAGATGTATGACTTAATCTTTTGCAATGTATACGACTCGATATGTCGAGCCTTTTGATATGTAAACACTTTTAATTAATGAAAAGATCTAGGTGTAAGCCTCGATCTTATTCTGGCCGAGGTCTAGGGTAGCAAAGATCTAGATGTCCCAGTCTTCAGCTTTGTGCTGGCCGAGGTGCTTTCGAGCTCTAATCACTTGGGGGATGCTTAGTGGCACCTGGTCTCTAGGAACCTTGCACTCTTTTGGGCAAGCTATGTTCCTCAGTTGGCTTTGTTCTGACAGATTGTCAATCAGGTGTGCGGAGTTCGATGGCCACTCACTAGCCTTAGGAGGCGGGGGCGTCGTTTCCGCTTTGGGCTTCAGCCATTATGGTTTAGCCGAACCATCTGGTGAACTTGGTCAGCTATGCGTTGTTGAAGTGTGATTGCATTGTGTAGCGATGAATAATAGTAGTGTGTGGGCACCTCAATCGTTAGAGTTCGGTTGGGCAATGCATGCTATGCAGCGTGTACTGTGCAATGTACGCTGTGCAATGTGTGGTATGTGGTGTGTACTGAACAACTAAATGTAAAAAATGAGTCTTTATTAATGTGGATCACTGATAATACATCCTCAAGTTCTCAGTATTCCAATCCTCAGTACGGACTTCCCGTCGAGGTCTTCTAGCTTATAGGTACTAGGTTCGAGGAATTCAATTACTTTGTAAGGTCCTTCCAATTTTGGTACGAGCTTCCCCTCTCTTGATGCGAGTACTATGACTTTGCGAAGGATGATGTTGCCTATCTTGAACTTTCTTCTTCGGACTTTGGAGTTGTAGTATTTCGCCATCCTATGTTGTGGTGCTGACATCCTGAGGTATGCTTGGTCACGTGTTTCTTCCACTAGGTCGAGCTCTATGCGAAGGTCCTTGTTGTTCTGCTTGTCATCATAGAGCTCGGTCCGGAGAGTTGGGGAGCCTATCTATACGGGGATCATGGTTTCAACCCAACATGCTAGGCTAAACGATGTCTCTCCGGTCATTGTCCGCAGTGTGGTCCTATACGCCTAGAGAATGCTCGGTAGTTCCTCGACCCACCTTCCCTTGGCCTTGTCAAGTCTGGTCTTCAGGTCGTGCAATAGAGTTTGGTTGGTCACTTTGGTTTGTCCATTGCTTTGTGGTCAGTGAACAACTATGGTCCAGTGATCTATCTTCAGGTCAGTGCAAAAGACTTTGAACTTACGATCAATGAACTGGGTGCTGTTGTTGGTGATGAGGACCTGAGGTATGCCGAACCAGCAAACAATGCTCTGCAAGAAGAAGTTTCAGACATTCTGTGTGGTAATACGTGCCAGAGCTATGGTAGGGAGGAGGAACTTATTTTGCTTACTACGATGAGGAGGAACTTATTTTGCTCGAACGCAGCAGGAAAAGGTCCAAGGATGTCCATTCCCCATTGAGCAAAGGGCCACAGACTCGTGATTGGATTTAGGGGGACCATTGGCTAATGGTGAAGGTTGGAGTGCCTCTAATAGCGGTTACAATTTTTGACGAGCTGGGCTACATCGTTCTTCATGGTTGACTAGAACTAGCCTTGCCGAAGTGCCTTATGAGCTAGGGTTTGTGTGTTGGGGTGATCTCCACAGATACCTTCATGTATCTTTTTGAGGACGTAGTCGGCCTCGGAAGGGGGAGACACCTTAGGTAGGGGAGAGTGTGCGACCGACGGTAGAGCTTTCCCTGGATGAGACAGTATCGGGCCGACCTATGTATGGGCCTTACTAAATAGGGAGGATGAGGAAGGTTGTAGGCGAGATGCTAGGCTGAGCTATTGTATCCATCTGGACCATTGGGTTGAAGTCCGTATGCAGTGAACTAGCAAGCTTTGACAGTGCGTCAACTAGTACGTTCTTGGCTCGAGGGATTTGCTGGATGGTGAAATGTTTGAGTTGTTGGATGAGCTCTTGTACCCTTTTCAAGTAGCTTTCCATGGCTGGAGTCCTTGCCTCGAATTGGCCGTGGATCTGGTTGATCACTAGTTGGGAATCACTGAAGGCTTTGACTCACCGAGCACCAAGGTTTAGGGCAAGCCGAAGTCCGGCGATCGGGGCTTCATACTCAACTTCATTATTGGATACCTTGAGTTCGAACCTGAAGGCGTGCTCTAATATAGTGTTGTCCGGGCTAGGAGGATAAGTCTGGCTCCGCAGCCTTGCTGATTGGATGAGTTGTCCACATGTAAATTCCAAATCAGTGGTGGTGCGACTAGATCTTGTGCTGAGAAAGTGCACTTGGCCAGGAAATTGGCTAAGGCTTGGGCTTTGATTGCGGGCTGTGGTGCGTAGTCGATGTTGAACTCGCTCAGTTCTATGCTCCATTTAACTAGGCAGCCAGATGCTTCTGGCCTTTGCAGAACTTTCTAGAGAGGCTGGTCGGTAAGCACCCAGATGCTATAGGCATGGAAGTAGGGTCCAAGCTTTCTTGCCAAGGTGACTAGGGCTAAGGCACCCTTCTCTAGATTTGAGTACCGACCATGAGATAGAGTAGTAGCACGTCTCTGGGACTCGGCTTTATGAGTAAGGGTGGCGAACTCAGGTACCTCTTTAGTTCTTGAAAGGACTGTTTACATTCCTCGCTCCATTGGAAACCCCTCATCTTTTTTAGGGCCTTGAAGAAGGGTAGGCATCGGTCTATGGACTTTGACATGAACCTGCTGAGGGCGACTACTCGTTCGGTAAGGCACTGCATGTTGAGGATGACCTTGATCTTCTTATGGTTGGCTTTGATTCCTCGTTGCGTCACCATGAACCCCAGGAATTTGTTGGAGCTGACCCCGAAATCACACTTCGTCGAGTTCAGCTTCATTCGATACTTCCTGAGGCTGCCGAAGACTTCTTTGAGGTCAGCTAGATGGTGATCAGCCTTCACCAGGTTCAGCTTAATCTAATACTTCTTGAGGGTGCTGAAGCTTCATTCAATACGCCTCTACATTGTGGCCGAGCTGATCTTTGAAGACATGGTTCACCAGTCGCTAATAAGTAGCGCCGACTTTCTTGAGACCGAAGGGCATCACTTTATAGCAGTAAAGTCCTTGGTCAGTGGTGAAGGTTGTCTTCTCTTGGTCGTCCAAGTGCATTTGGATCTGGTTGTAGCCTGAGAATGCATCCATGAAGCTCACGAGTTTATGCCCCACCATTGCATCGACAAGATGGTCAATCCTTGGCAAACAAAAGTTGTCTTTAGGACATGCTTTGTTTAGGTCAGTGAAATCGATGCAAATCCTTCACTTCCAATTGGCCATCTTCACAATCACCACGTTCTTCAGGCAATTCGGGTACTTAACTTCTTGGATGAAATCAGCATCGAGCAGCTTCTGGACTTCTTCGTTGATCACCTGGCACTGTTCTGAGGCGAAGCTCCTTTTCTTCTGTCTAGTGGGTCGGTAGCATGGGTTGGCGTCCAAGCGGTGGGTGATGACCTTGGGGTCAATCCCCAACATGTCTACCATTGACCAAGCAAACACGTCGGCATTGTCCTTCAACAGAGCATTCAGGGTCGATCGACCGAGGATGGCATTGTAAGGCGAGTGGGCGTGGACGATGATGAAGTCAACCATTGCCATAGTGGTGATGTCACCGTCTTTGATTAGAAGAGGTAGGGCAATCTTCCCTAGGGGCATGAGGGACTCTCTGGAGAAGCCTACTAAAGGGCTATTGACCGAAGTGAGGCAATGTTTGCCGATGTCGAGCTGTTTGAAGTTTTCCTCGAAGAGAATATTGGTTAAGCTTCGAGTATCCACTAGGATTAGCCAAATTTTGAAGTTGGCCACCTTGGCAATTATCATGAGGACGTTGTCGTGTGGGGTCTGGACCCCCTTGAGGTCATCTTCTGTGAAGGTAATCGGATCATCCTATTGCCTTCTCTTTTGTTTCCTATCACTGATCTCGAGTAGTCACGCATAGACTTTACGGATCAAGCTACTTTCTCCCCTAGAGGCCACTCCTCCTGAGATCATTGTGATGACCCCGGCTGAGGGAGCCTGGGTTGGAGGTCTGTCTGCTTGGTATGGTTCTTCCTTTAGCTTGTGCTCCTTGATGTCAATGAAGCCTCCTAGGTATCTGCACCTGATTAAGTCCTCGAGGTGTTGGCACAAATCGCATAAGTTGTATGTCTCGTGGTCGTGGTCTCGATGGAAGTCACAAGATTTCTCTTTGTTTCTCTTGTTGTTCTAGAACTTCATTTTCTTGGGCCACCTGACGTACTTACAGTCATGGATCTGCATCAAAATCTCTGACCAAGGTGCACTCAACGCACGAAGTTCTGGTAGGTCGGCGGTGGAGTCCTTGGTCTTCGGTCTTGTCTCTTTCTATCTTGATCTGCCCTCTCTGTGTTGCGCTTGTCAAGATCCCTTCTCTTCCTATTGTGCTGCTCTTCTTTGCCCATCAGTTGCACCTATGCTTCTTCGGCGTTGTTGTACTTCTAGGCGTGTGCCATCAGTGTAGCAATGGTTTGAGGAGGGTCAAGAAACTGAAAGCGGAGGGGCGCAGGCCCTGCATGATGGTTGTGACTGCCACTGACTGGTTCAGGGTGAAAATTTGTGGGGCTTGGACGTTGAGCCTCACCCAGTACTCAATGTCTTTGGCACTTACATGAGGCTTATCGAAGTTTTCTAATGTCTTTGGCTGGCCGTGAACTACACTAGGAACTGGCTCTCTAGCTACTCCCAAGAAGAGATGGAGCGCGGGGGAAGGGAGGAGTACCACGTTCAGGCAACTCCCTTGAGGGTCATTATGAAGGATTTACACATTATACCTTCGAACGAGTTGTGCAACATCATCATAGCCTTGAAGCCTTCGATGTAGCTGTTGAGGTTTACAACTCCCTCGTATATCTCAAATTGCAAAGCTCACCAACCGACTAGGGGATCTCGTCCACGATTTCCTGGGTGAAGACTACTCTTTGGCTGGTTAGTCATTGGGTTCCGCGGGTCAGACCGTGGGAAGAACCATGCTTTTGTCAGCTTGGTTGCATTCTAATTTGGTTAAGCACTGTCTGAGTTCCCGGATCTCTGCATCCTTGTTGTCTAGGGCTACATGCATCATCCTTTCTCTTTTGGGCATTATTGGGTAGTCTTTGATTGAGCTAGACTTGGCGATGGAGCCCAATTGCTATTGCGTCTGTTTGTTGAGCCTTTTTCTCGCCGAGATTCTTGCAGAGTGGTGTGTCTTGTTGCGGTCATCATTGTCAGTACCTAATTTTTGCTTAGTCCGCCGCCTGAACCTCCAATTTACCTCAATTGCTCGATCAAACCCATTCAACCTCTCTGGAGCCTAAAAAAACCCAAAAAATCCCAACTTTCAGCTCCAAAGCCCTCAAATCCACCATTAAACCTGTATGAGACCTATCCGATAGCCATGATCGACCCCCACTTACACCTTAACCATTAGATCATAAACAACCATTAGATATAGGACCTCCCTAAACACCTACCCATAAAATTTTAACTAAAGATTCCCTCGTATATCCCCTCATTAAATAAATATTCCATTTTGACCTCACTCATTAGCCTAAACACTCAGAACCCAGATTACCTTGATCTTGACAGATCCGAACTTATCAGAACATACCTTTAGACTTTGGACATACTGATGAGAATAAAATCTATCATATTTTATCCCCTAATGTTCTGTCTTTTATAGTGAATTAGTACTTAATTAGACTCATATTTCTTGTATTTCGGTTCAGGGCATGAAAGAAGGCATCTGGAGCAAAGAAAGACAAATCGGATGAATTTTCACAGTTTCGACATCGTTCAGTAATCTGGGCCTAACTCATGTATTCGAACTCCAATTGGACTAATTCAAGACCCACTGGAATTATAAGAGAAAAATTCACACCTTTCATGTTTTTGGATTTCACAGATTCGGCCTGCATCGAAGTCAAATCCCGGCCTGAAGTCGGGGCAAATTCGTAGGAAGGCCCAATCCGTAGCTAAAGCCCAACTTGCAGAAAAGCCTGGTTGAAGCCCAATTCGCAGAGGATGTTTAATACGAATCCAAAAACAAGAAACTGAGAGGAGTCCTTTCATATCTAAATTCTTGATATAATCTTAGAAAGATAAAGGGATTGAGTTCATTAGATAAAGAGATAAGAGTAGGATTAGAATAGGACTTTCTATTCTTGTAAGATAAACTTCAAGAGGAAGTAGGAGACCACCCCCTCCCCTTTAAGCTATATAAAGGGGGGGGGGGTGGACTACCTTGAGGCATCACTCAATCTTGGGGATTGAATCAAGAAGTAAGGAGCAAACAGAGGAAGGAGATCAAGAATTCAAGAAATCTCAAGAAGAAGGTGGCAGCAAGAAGAGGAGATCTCAGCACCATGGACGAATTCAAGAGTTCTTTCTTTCCCTTTGTTTGCTTTAATTCTCTTATCATGAACTGATTTATTTTTTTGTTAGGGCTGTGGAAAGCCTAACTATAATAATAAATATATTTTTATCTTTATGATTTATCCAAGATTGTGATTTTCATATAGTCTATGAATTATTGTGCTTAATGCAATTAAGAGCTTGGCCACCTTTTAATTGATTTGTGTTATGTGAATGAATCGAGAGAGGAATTCACATAATCGACTGAATAATTCATAGTGTGAATTGAATGGTATATAGAGATATATATACATGATTCATCTGAATTTAATGGTTTTTCTTGGACTTAATGCATTTCCATATTGAGAGAGCTCTACTCGAGAGATCGAAGGGTTACTTGATGGACGTAGTTTTAATATATCTCGAGAGAGAATATTAAATAATTTTAGAAAGACCTCAGCTTATGGGAATGGTAAATAATCTTAGTAAATCGAATCCATTAATATTCATTACATTGGTTAAGTGGACCTAAAAGTCCTAACGATTTCATCCATTGCATATCCGGTTAGTGATCACCCTTGCTTTTATTTTTTTCTCTAGTTTTTATTTTCAGTAGTTCTTGCTCAAAACTGAATTTCAATTGTCCAAATAATTAGGGAAGACTACGGTTCTAATACTTATTTTGTTAAATCCCCATGGGAACGATATTTTATACTACTTGATAACTAGTACACTTGCTAGGGTTATATATTTATAGCTATCACATACAATAGCACCTCCCCATAAATT
Organism: Nelumbo lutea; assembly: GCF_056320005.1. Taxonomy (NCBI): domain Eukaryota; kingdom Viridiplantae; phylum Streptophyta; class Magnoliopsida; order Proteales; family Nelumbonaceae; genus Nelumbo; species Nelumbo lutea. The sequence continues at coordinate 127,026,969 of NC_142684.1, forward strand.
TTTAACCCCAGATTCCCTCATTTGCCCTTCTAACAAACCAAGATTCCATTCTGAAACGTTTTATTGACCTAAATTCCTATAATATTGACCCTCTAAGATTGATCAGACTTCATCATCAGATCCCAAACACCCCCAAATACCCATCTGTGAAATCTCAACCCAAAATACCTCCTTTGACCACTCCATCGCACCAAGATTCTATTTCAAGGTTCTAGATTGACCATATTACAAATCTGCCCAATCCGGCCCATAATTGGCTCAATCTAACATACCAGCCACCTTAGACTGCCCAAAGATCCTATCCTGTGAAATTTCATCCAAAGCAGACCTTGTTTTCCCCCTCGATCACACAAAGATTTTATTTTGAGGCCCTAGATTAACCGAATCAAACCCTTTTCAAATATGTCTGATCTGGGCCCACTTGGGCCAATCTAACCCCACCAATCAACTCAGAATGAAAACCCTACTTTGTAAATTTCATCCAAAAATACCTTCATTCACCCTTCTATCTAAAAATATTTTATTTCGGCCAATCTTACTAGCCGACACATGGACGACCCCACTCTAGAGTAAAACCTATCTCAACCCTCCATTTTTTTGGCAAAAAAAATCCCTATTATTGAACCAGAATCCCCGGTTTAAGCTCCAGACCAGGGTAGCTTCATAATTTTTGGGAAACTCATGAGCTTTTTTATAATTTTAGGACATTCAAATCAAACTGGGTATGGGGTTAAACCGGGGATTTTTGTTCAATAATAGGATTTTTGGGCAAAAAAAATGGAGGGTTGAGATAGGTTTGATGGCTGAGTGGGCTTATCCATATGTGGGCCAGCGAGATTAGCTAGAATGAGATCTTTTTAGACGGAAGGGTGAATGAAGGTATTTTTGGCTGAAATTTTACAAGTTAGGGTTTTCGAACATTCTGATTGGTGGGGTTGGATTGGCCCAAGTGAGCCCAGATTAGGCATATTTGGAAAGGGTTTGATTCGGTTAATCTATGGCCTAAAACTGTAATCTTTGTGTGATCAAGGGGGAAAACAAGGTCTGCTTTGGATGAAATTTCACAGGATAGGATTTTTGGGCAGTATGAGGTGGCTGGTAAGGTTAAATTGTGCTAATTGGACTTGGATTGGACATATTTATAATATGGTCAATTTAGAACCTTGAAATGGAATCTTGGTGCAATGAAGGGGTAAGCAGAGGTATTTTGGGTTGAGATTTCACAGATGGGTATTTGGGAGTGTCTGGAATGTGATGATGAGGTTTGATAAATCTTAGAGGGTCATGATTGTAGGAATTTGGGTCAATAGGACGTTTCAAAACAGAATCTTGGTTTGATGGAAGGACAAATAAGGGAATCTGAGGTTAAAAATTTATAAGGAGGTTTTATGGTGTGTCCATAATCTAAAGGTTTGGTTTGATCAGTTTGGATGTGTTAAGATCAAGGTAATATGGGTTTTGAGTTTTTAGGCTAATGAGAGAAGTCAAAATGGAATCTTCATTTGATGAGGAGGTAAACGGGGGAATCTTGAGCTGAATGTTTTTGGGTAGGTGTTTTGGGAGGTTCTGGGTCTGGTGGTTATGTATGATTTAATGGTTGAAGTGTAAGTGGGGGTCGATCATGGCTATCGGATAGGTATCAAAGAGGTTTAATAGTGGATTTGAGAGCTTTGGGGCTGAAAGTTGGGTTTTCTGGGTTTTTAAGGGATTTCAAAGAGGTTGAATGGGTCTCATTGGGTAATTGAGGTAAATTTGAGGTTTAGGTGATGGATTGAGCAAAAATCGAGTGCTGACAACTGCCCCTCTTTGTTGTGAGGTAAGAAACTACGAAACGACAAAGACAAAAAAAAGCACACAAAGATTTTTATGAAGGGTAAACTTGGAAGAGGGGTGACACGAGAAAGGAGGATCGAGATGAAACAGAGTTCCCGCGCAGCATCATTTCATCATGTTCAGGCCATTTTATTCTTGGCAAAGTGACCTCTCCTAGGTATCAAGAACCTTTAGAATTAGGGTACATTTTCCGTAAATGAAAACAATAAAAACAACTGATAATATGAAAACTACTCATTTTGGAAAGCCAAACAAAATAGAACTTCAGTTGCCAACAATGATATATTCTTTAGAAAGCATTTTAAAATCCTTGGCAAAACATTTTGAAAACTTGACAAAGGTCTTGTGGATAATATAGTATAACTACTCTTTTGATAAGTGAGAGACATCCTTTTATGTAAGAGCGGTCTATGCTTGAAAACTTCGATGAAACACTCGATAAATCCAACAAGAATGTAGAGCGTTGTGTTTTCAAGTGCGTGACAACATCTTGTATGATTAATGCACGATTAATATGATATCCTGAACTATTATTTTCCTTTACTCTCTTTGGTGGATGATGGGTTATTTTAACACAATAACAAAATCATCAAAGGTTGTGAGATTGCTAGACATGTTGCCATACGCCTAGAAATGAAGTGGACCTATCATTAAGATTCTCGTTGCCATCATTTTTAATTATATGCTATGCTACAATTTAAATAAAGTATGTTATGTCATGGCACAAATAACAATCCCTTGTAAACCGGAAAATCACAAAACTTATGGTATTCAAGATTTGTAGCACGTTAAGCCATGATGCAAATTGGACAATCCACTATAAGCCAGAAAATCACAAAATTTATGATATGTAATTGTGCAACATTCAAAATTTTTAACATGTTAAGTCGTGATGCATTGATACTCCGCCTCGAGGGACTTTAGTGCCATGAAGGGCTTTGATTCCATAACGGGCTTTAATGCCATAAGGGACTTTGATGCCGTAAGGGACTTTGAATCAAACATAATTATTATGATCAAATATTGATTTCCATGCTATAGGATGGAAAATGATATGACTATCTAAAAGCTGGATGATTTTTTAAAGCATGGCATGATTAACTGGAAAACACAATTCATCATGTAATGAATGACTTTTAAATGAGATTTTTAATTGATCGATCAATAAAGACAAATATATTGCAAAATGCTATATTCAGATGATTCAAAGCAATAGATACTCAAAGATAGCTGAATTGGGGTATTTCCTAAACTTGAATAAGAGACAAAAGTAGCCACTTCTACTTCGGAATGAAGTGATTAACACATTTCAAATCTTAAAGACATAAACATTGGGTATGCAATGATTGCTTTTAGAGACTGAGTGAAAACAAGAAGTTGATAAGAAGATTGCAATAAGAATACAACACATATAAGAGGATATTTGCAAAGAAACTTACCTACCTACCTGTAGATACTTAGAAGAAAATGTCTTTCCTCTTCTCTTGCTAGGTAATCCCCAAAAAAGATATTTTGGGGGTTTTCTCCTTTCTTTCTACAATTCCCTTTTCTTTCTCTCTTCACTCTTTAGAGATTGAGTACCCTAAGAATCTCGAAGTTGTTGGCGTTGCTTAGAAATCTTTCTCCAAAAGGGAGGGGGCTTGTCACCTCCCCTTAAGGGACATTAAATACGGATTGAGGTGGTTATGTAACTACCTCTCATATGAGTGAAGAATGACACTTAAAGAGAGGGAGAGCTTGGTTGATATCCTCCTTAGTGGCCCAAACTTTAATTAACTCATAAACCTTTTTTTTTGTAAGTAAATGAGACTTTTTTAAAAGATCAAAAGCAAATATATTTTCTTTTATTTGTTTGCTTTTATATTTATTTTCTTAGATGTTTCACAATCTATATTTTTGTTTGTTTTTATATTTTCTTTAGTGTGAATGTAGTTTAGTAAAGTAATAAGTTTTCATTCTTCTTTCGGGAAAAGGTCAGACCTAGTCAAAGAAATAGGATGAAACCATCAAAACAAAATCAACCACCTCCTTATGGAGGTTGAAACTGAAGCTCACCAAGAGGATTCAAAGCAAAGTTGGAAGCTCATGCCCTAATTTGGTTATCTATAAGCTTATGGAGTGTACAATTACAAAAAAACTACCTATTAGACAAGAACCTATTCCGTGTCAATGCAACACATTTATTTTGCTCAAGACAATTTTACAAAGGTAGAGTTAGTCTTAAATTTTATAGATGAAAACATATTGGCATCACCTTTAGGCTTCAGCTGCATGGTTTATGATGAAGGGTGATTTGGCCTGACCTCATAAACGGGTGACACGTGTATGTGACTTGACATGAAAAACAACTTGACATGAGAAGATCGACACGTGGACATGACTCGACGTAGATGACAACTCAGCAAGTATCAGCTCACCTCAAAATGAGCTCGAGTACAATAGTCCCAAGCTGAAGGTACTTCGGGTTGAGTCCATCCCAGTTCACGGACTAAAATAACCAAGTCCAAGGCAGTCTAGACCCAAGCAAATGAGCAGCCTTGGAGACAACTCACCTCGGATAGAATCAACTTAGCATGCCACCAGCAGCTCGACACAAGTAGCTCACCACAAGGTAGCTAGCTACAGGGTTCGTTATCAAGTAGCCCTGAGTCCCGCGAGAAGATTCCTATCTGACAACCGTACCTGTCAACCCTAAAAGTTGCACCCACGTCCCTTGCCTAGCGGCACAACATCTGCCAACTCTGAGGACTACACTCATTGTCTCTCACCTGGCGGCGGTGTGCCTGCCAACCCCGGAGGTTGTCTCCTACCTAGTGGGATGATACCCTATAATGATCGTATTAGCCCACCTCCTCCCCAGTTCTGATGATAACAACCAATCACTCTGAGGCGTTACCTGACAACAGATCGCCACGACAAAGATTTGGTATCAGCACCTCCAAACCTGCCAGAATATTAGTATATAAAGACTTCAACCCCCCAGGGGCCAAGGTATCGCATATTCACCACTCTCTAGCTTTCTCATCTTCTTGCAAACTCATTTTCTTCCAACTCGCAATTGAGTACTAACTTAAGCATCAAAGTGTTCCCGCCAGGTGAGCAACCCCAGGTTCCTTCATCTCTCTTCGTGCAGGTATCTCTTGCCTGTCGCCAGCTAGGAGCTCAGTCGCTTCCAACTAGGAGTGGCCGGATTGTGCATCATCAATTGGCGTCGTCTGTGGGAAATGCTTCAAAAAGACTTCTCTACCAAATTTTCACCAGCATCAATGGCATCTTCTAGCAATGCCGGGCAGAACAATGAAATGAACACTTCCGGGGGCACCTTTAGGCTCCCACCATGCGCATCGGCCAGTTTACTGTGCCTCTCAGTGCCTTCGGGGTCCCCACGCTGGACCTTCCCCAGGTCGCCGAAGCGGCGAATGCCCCATTCCCTCCTGCGGTGAACACCACCTTTACTGAACCCTCCATGGTTCCTCCCGCCGTGGGGCAAAACCAGCTGGGTGACCTAGTGCAATGCGTGCGGGTCATTCAGGCCCAGATGCAACAAGTCCAGTAGCTTCAACACTACCAACAACAAGTCCTATGTCATTTCTATCAGCAGTAGTTCCCAATGCTGCAACAAAGCCGATAGCCAGCCCAGCCATGGTGCCCAATAATGCTGCAGAACCAGCAGCCGCTCAACCACCGCCAAAGTAGCCACCCTCATCACCGAGGAAAACCTCCCAAGCCTCATCCCATAGCAGGAGAGAGCCAGTAGCTCCCACTACCTCTGGTGACGAGGCGGATCAGAAGACACTTGCCTCACTGAGGCCGGTCCGCCCCTGCACGCACAACCGGAAACCTCACTGACGGGCAACCGATTCAAAGATCTGGCTGCAAGCTCTGAATGAGACCCTTCGGTTCGCGGAAGTCAGTACTAGCCTGATTCTCACTAGGCCAAGACCTGGCCTGATAGCACCGAACCAAGCAGCACCAACACGGATTTAGCCAAGAGGCAACGAAGGCAGCGTCCCATGGCGCACCGTGCGATAATTCCTGAATAGCTCATAGAGCCTAGCCAACCCGAGCAACCCAAAGGTATGACGGGAATGAGCCCGGGAGTCACGGAGACCACCCCTCTTCTCTATGTGCCATCTCCCCTCTCTCCTGATCTTCGAACAGCTTCCATGCCAAAAGACTTTAAGGTACCTCCGCTAGACAAGTACGACGGGTCGTTTGACCTAAACGATCATGTGGACTCCTTCCAGTCCCAGATGCACCTCGCCAGAGCCAGTGAATCTTGCATGTGTGTTACCTTTTCCACAACCTTCAGAGGAATAGCGCGCACGTGGTATTGAAACCTCCCACTCGGAGTAATCTAGAGCTGGGCGCAGTTCGTACAAGCGTTCACCACGCACTTCGTTACTAGCAAGAAGTGCCCGAGGTTGCAGGAAAGCCTTCTTAGCATAGTCCAGAAAGAGTGAGAATCCATCCGGAGCTACATCAAGCGCTTCAACGACACCTGCCTCTTGATCTCGAACCTGGACCCCGCGGTGAGACGTGCCGCAGAAAAGAGAGAATTCACTCATCAAGAGTTCAAGTGGAATGTAGTGGTGAACAAGCCCAAGGACATCACTTCTTTCCTCAAGCTTGCCTACCATTCATCGAGACTGAGGAGGAAATGGACCAAAAGGCCGAAGCTCTAGCAGAGAAAAAGAGGAGAGACGATGATAGGGTGCACCATGAATGCAGCAGGAGGAAGAAGAGCAAATTCCCCACCAGGGGAGATAGCAAGTCAGGTTGGCACCCCCAAACTCCCCCAGTTGAAAGGATAAGTTACACCCCTCTCAACGCAAAGCGAGGGGAAATTCTAATGACGATTAAAGATGCTCCGTTTGTAAGGTGGCCGCCCCGGATGAAGGAGGACCCCGCTACCAAGAGTAAGAATGTATATTGTCATTTCCATAAGGATCACGGTCATAGCACCAAAAATTGTAAAAGCCTCCACGATGAGATTGAGGAACTTATCCGTCGCGAATACTTAAAAAACTTTGTACAAAAGAGTAATAAAAGTCAGGCAAATCGACAAGGAGAGATGCTTCTGAGTCCAGTAATAGACAAAATCAGGGACCGCCGCCCAAAGAAAGGCCAGTCGGCGGAGTGATCATCATGATTACTGGCGGATCCATCATTGCGGGCTGCACCTCGGCAACTGGGAAGACCTCAGTCCGAAAATTGGAGTGTGAGGGGCTGAATCCATCGAAGCGTCCATGGCCTACGGACCCCATATCCTTTACCGAGGATGATGCGCGAGGGGTCCAGTATCCCCATGATGACACACTGGTCATAAGGATGAAAATCAACGACTTTGAAGTCAAGTGCGTCTTGGTGGATTCAGGAAGCTCGGCCGACATCCTATTCAGAAGCACCTTCGACAAGCTGCAGCTCAGGGTCTCTAGCCCGCAAGTACCCCCCTAGTGGGCTTCAGTGGGGAAGAGTAAGGCCCCTCGGCCGGATCTCGTTGCCTGTGGAGATCCGAACATGACCCAGCATTGCGATGCTTGAGCATGCCTTCCTAGTAGTTGCGATGCCTTCCCCATACAATGCTATCATATGACGGCCCATCACCCACGTGCTTCGTGCAATGGTATCTACCTACTACCTGACAATGAAGTTCCCCATGGGCTTTGGGATAGGGGTAGCCCAAGGCGATTAGCTCGAGTCCTGGAAGTGTTATGTCGCGACCCTCAAAGGGAAGGCCAAGCTAGCAGAAAGCATTGAATGGCCATATGGCCGCCTTGAGCCGCTTCATGTCCAAGTCAGCAGATCGTTTCCTACCCATCTTCAAGGCAATTAAGAAAAGTAAGACTTTAAATGGACTAAAAAATGCTATTTTGCCTTCGACGAACTAAAAAAGTACCTGACTAGCATCCCAATTTTGACCCAACCTGAGGAGGGTGATATTTTAAAGCCGTACCTCTCTGCGAGCAACAAGGTGGTCTACTCGGTACTAATAAAGAAAGTAGATCGGGTCCAATGGCCTATCTACTACGTGAGCAAAGTTCTGTAGGGAGCCAAAACTAGGTACACAAAGATCGAGAAGTTGGCATATGCGCTGATCACAACAGCTCAGAAACTTTGGCCATACTTTCAAGCCCACACAGTCATCATTCTTACCAACCAATCCCTGAGACAAGTCTTGCTCAAGCTTGAGGTATCTGGAAGACTGACGAAGTGGGCTATAGAACTCAGTGAGTATGACATCTGGTACGAGCCCCGAACAGCGATTAAGGCCCAAGCTTTGGCCGACTTCATGGCAAAATGCACTTTCAACACTACAGCACCCGAATTGATGGAAATCAAGCAAATGAAGGAAGCCTCAACTAGCAGAAAATCAGTCTCGATTAGGATGAGGTCAACTTGGGATGAGGAGCCCTGGATCCTTCACGTAGATGGTTCATCGAATCAATAAGGAAGCGGAGCCAAAGTCATCCTATACGGACCAAGCGGAGCAAATCTGGAGTACACACCCCATTTCGGGTTCGCAACATCCAACGAGGCAGAATACAAAGCGCTGATAGCAAGACTCACTCTAATAGGCGAAGTACAAGCGAAGCACCTCGTCATCTACAGTGACTCACAGCTCGTGGTCAACCAGGTAACCAGTGATTACAAAGCTCACGACCCCACCAAGGCCGCCTATCTGGCCAAGGCTAGGGAAGTCCTATGCGACTTCCAATCGTACTTCATCAAACAAATTCCAAGATCTAAGAACTTTGTTTGATGAAGTGTTTGAAAAACACGGTATGTTGCAAAAATATCTATATGCAGCAACTGCAAAGCTTCATAGCTGCGGGTCAGGAAAACATGGTATGCAAATTCAATAGATCCAGTTATGGACTTAAGCAAGCTTCTAGAAGTTGGAACATCCGTTTTGACTTTGCTGTCAAATCGTTTGACTTCGAGCAGAATCCGTATGAACCCTGTGTTTACAGGAAGTATAGTGGAGATAAGGTTACCTTCTTGGTTCTGTATGTCGATGACATTCTACTCATTGGGAATGATGTAGGAATGTTGACTACAGTGAAAGTATGGCTTTCACAGCAATTCTCCATGAAAGATCTTGGACTATATACTGGGTCTTCAACTCTATAGAGATAGATTGAAGTGGATAATAGGATTATCCCAATCTGCCTACATTGACAAAATAGTCAAAAGATACAACATGGAAAATTTCAAGAAAGGAAATGTTTCTTTCAGGCATGGAGTCACTCTCTCCAAGAAGATGTCTCCCAAGACTTCTGAGGAGATTGATGGCATGAAAGACATTCCCTATGCCTCTGTCGTAGGGAACATCATGTATGCCATGCTGTGCGCTCGTCCTGACATTGCTCAGGCAGTGAGTGTAGTAAGCAGATTTCAGGCCAACCCAAGGCAGGAGCACTGGACTGCTGTGAAAAACATACTTAAGTACCTTCGAATTCACTACAGATCCAAGGGTATACTGATGCTGATTTGCAGTCGGATCCAGATGATAGAAAATCTACATCTGGATATGTTTTCACGATAAGATCATGTGCTATTTCCTGAGTGTTAGCAAACAGGGGTCCTGAGTAGCAAATTAATAGTCCACAACCCAAGCCGAGCGCAATGCCGTAAGTGAGGTTGCCTTTTGAATGAAGGTGTTCATTCCTGAATTTGGAATTCAGCACATCACCCATTCCATTGTTGTATGACAAAATTGGACCTACGGGAGGGTGATATTAAGAGGTAGCATCAGCGGAGAATGTGGTAGACCCATTGACTAAGCCATTGATACAAAAAGTGTTTGAGAAACACATTGAAAGCATGGGACTTCGGTTAGTACCTGATTGGACCTAAGTGCAAGTGGGAACTATTAGACAGTTTTGTATGCCCTTAGCTTCAATCAAGATGGTGTACTTTATGAATTTATTGTAAATGAATAAAAGTGCATATTTGATTCATGTTTCCTTGGTATGTTTCTGTGTAATACCCTTAAATTGGACACTTAATGAGACTCGTGTTAGTTTAGAATGTTCACAGCCAGTGGGTCGGTCTGGGGAGACCGATCCTGACAAGGCTGACACTGTGGTGCCACGAAGTCGTTTGGGGTGGCTTGTCACAACTACCGGGGTGAGACCCTAGGCACATATAGTGTGAGATTAATTGAATCTTTGAACTGGACCAGATTTCCAGTATTGCCCTGGTCCTTGGAGATTGATGGGCAAAACTGGAAAGTTACACCCGACACCTAGACTCGATTATGATACTGCACTAGGTGTCGAATTGGGCTATCTTTGATGTACCAATCAGTGAGATCCTTAGCGGGGGTCAAAACCTGGGTATGTTGGGACAGTCTTAGAATTCATCTGAGTGGGTGATCATAGTGACAGGATCAGCCCCTTTGTCGGACAAAGGTAATGGTCGGGGATGCACTCTCACTAATGGAAACCAAGACTGTCGGCAGACAATTTCAATCGTTGAGATTCGTTTTGAAAAATATATTTTATATAAAAGTATATATATTATGGTTTCAAAATGATTTGCAAAAGGTTTTAATTCCTGGGATCCATATAAGAGAGAGTGCAACACTGTTCCTTGCAGCCGAGGGAGAGGTCCTCTCTTGTCGGGCAGTGTATTATCATTTTGGGCTGAGAGGTTAAGTGTAAGACCATTGAGGATAATACCTGATGGGCTAATATTGCATCTGCCCATAGTCCCTAGGTGTTAGAAGGTGGCATGGCCCAGGGACCACTTAGGGTAAGTGTTGGGCCCATAGAACCCATCTGATGGGTTTTAGGGCGGTGCACTGTCCATAACAGTGTATTCGGCCAGGCCTTGTAACAAAGGCTAGGCTGAACCTATGTGACTGATGTGTAGATCAATGTTTGCATCCCACGCCATACAAGGAAGCCCAATTGGGCCGCAGTCTGGAAGGCAGAATGAACACACAACCTTAAATGGGCCTTAAGCCCATTTTGAACTGGGCTAATTTGATTAGTCACTTAAGGGGCGAATTTTGAGATGGATCAACTGATAGGATTGGTTCCACACCCTATCCACTTAGAGAGACCAAGATCTAAATAATATTTAGATCTGGAAACTTCCTAATTAGATTAGGAGATGGCTGATCTAATCTGCAGATAAGATAAGGGTTATCCCTTATCTTGAAGGGACTTCTAATCCATATATGATTTGGGTTGGCAACTCCTAATGGGATTAGGAGCTGATCCCTTTAAGTCTATAAAAGGAAGAGGGGGCGGCAGCTTTTAGACATCCATCACAAGCAAGCAACAGATAGCCTTGTATTCAGAGCTGAAATCACAGAAGAGAGAATCTGCATCCTACAAATACTCTCTTGCCGCCTCCTTCCTGCAACCGCCGCCTACAGCAGTCCGATCTCCAGTTCTTGGAGAAATCAAGATTGGATCTTGATTCCAATCTTTTGGAGAAAAGATTGGTGGGAGTTGTATTCACAAGCCGTCCAGGAGATTCTTGAGAAGGATCAAGTTCTTTTGGAAGAACACTGTTGATTCTACTTCACCCTGCACTGTGCCATTTTTAGTGGGAGCAGATTTTGGATCCTTCTTTGGGCATGAACACCTCCATTAGGAGATACATTTCTCTGTATCAGGTATTATCTTTCCCTACTCCTTTTGGTTCAGATCTAGTTCAGTTTATGGTTCAAGAATGATCATTGAAAATATGATTTTCTAAATGGCGAATTCGATTCCCAGTTGAAAGGGAGAGAAAAATTTTTGAAATTCGCCCCCTTATTCCACAATCTTTGGGCGTCCATGTGATGAATTTCCTGTCCCTTCTGTGGTATCAGAGCCATGGTTCAAATCTTGAACCATTCTGTTTCAGATATGAACTTGCACAAATAGGGAGAAGGCGTTCTACCCAATTTGCGCAGATATGGGTTTTGGGAAATTTGTTCCCAAAACTGATGGGCAAATAATCTGAAATTAATTTTTTATAAATCTGATTATTATTTAGAATAGTTCTATATGATTTTCTTAATTTATGGGTTGTTCATACATGAGGAGATCGAATTCTTTGTTTGCGTAGGGAGAACTGCAAGATTTGCAGTTTCTTGAATTTTTTTATTACATTTGGTCTGTAAATAATTTTTTTTTAGACTCAATGTATAGACATTCGATCTTATGTTATTTTTAATAGAAATAGGATTTCTATTTAATTTTATTTTGGATTGAAGATGGCGGTGCAGAAAGGGAGATTTCGCAGAGAAGGAGATTTCGCAGATGGGACATTCCCTATCTGCGATTTGCAGTTTGTGAAACCGCAATCTAGGATCTAACCTCTGTTTTGCAGGATGGAGTGTGCGAACAGCCCTAATTGACTGATTCTTGATTTTCTTTTATCAGTTATTTAATTTCAGATTATTTTCTTGAATTAAAGATTTAATTAAAAATCAAACCCTAGACCCATTCGAACCAAGATTTGTTCAAACTGTTTGGACCAAATATAGGGTTTATTCAAGGCTGAAAATCAGCCCTAATTTTCTCATTAATGGGCATGAGGATTGATATTTAATTAAATGGTTAATTCGGCTCAACCTATAAAGGCCCAGTTTTAAATAGTTAAAATTGCTAAAAGCCCACTTCAAAGGATAAAGCTATATGGGCCGAATTGGGTAACCCTAATTCAGCCCATATACCAAGATAATATTAATGGTTAATATTATGGATTTTCAACGGGTTTCCAATGGGCCTTACAGATAATTAATTGATTGGATCAATTTATCCCTGCATGAGATGTTTGGATGTGTGATGTGCTCCGTACATGGGACATAAGTGCTTGGTCCATGCTCGTTCGATAGTGGCTCTTGCGCACACCATGGCTGAATGCACATCATTGCCATGGTGTCCCTTTTGGTCATTGGATGACCTCCCTCAGTGGTGGGACCCACACCTCATCAAGAGGTTACGTGCGGAACCCTAGCCGATTTAAGGCCCACTGAAATTTGGCTTTATGAAAGTCAGTGGGAGCCACTTTGGTTTGACCTAAATCAAACTAGGGCGTAATTAACTGTTCCCTCCAGCTAATATGAGTGTACGTGATAGGGAGATTCATATGATGAACTCCCTAAAGGCCTTCCATCATTAGCATGAGGATGGGTCCTTCAGTAATGAGGAAACGCACTAGAAAATGGGTTATCCATTTGTTGTTGGGCATGTCTAATTGTTTCATAAGATGATAGGGGCGTCATAGACCGATGTGGGAGGGGCTTCACCAGAAAATGAGAACTCTCTCATGGTACCTTGGCATTCACGAATATGATGGGTAAGCACTCACTGGACAGAAAGGTTTACCTAAAAATGGCTCTAAACCTTATCTAACAGAGGCCAAAGGGAAAACTCATATGATGAAGTGGATATGATCCTTCACAGAAAGGTGGTGGGGTTATGCAGCTGAAACAGTTGGCTCCATGCACCCTATGTGATTTTCCACATTTCTAGAAACAACCCGTAGTCTCCGTCACTGAGAAAGGATGGAAATCTCAGAGATGAATAAATGGAAATGGATCGTAAATTAAAATCCATATCTATGAAATGAACAAGAATCAAATTAGGTTGTGGACTGATGTTTGCTCTTTTATCAGAAAATGGCAAACGAATCTTTTGCAAAGCTTCTTGATGACAACAAGCTTAAGGGCCCAAACTATGCCGACTGGTATAGGAACCTTATGCTGGTGCTAGCTTTTGAAAAGCTAGACAAAGTGGCAAAGAATTCTACCCCGGAGAGTCCGGGTGATAGGGCTTCTGAGGCCCGAAGGAGAGACTATCAGGAATGGGAGGAGAAAAACTCCCTTGCCTGGTGTTACATCATTGCCTCCTTGGACAACCCAATACAGAGGCAGTTCGATCATATCGAACTTGCCAAGGACATATTGGACAGTCTAAGGACGATGTATGAAGAGCAGAATCGTTCTACTCGACAAAAGGTCTTGAAACAGTTCATGACCACACAAATGTCCAAGGGCCAACAAGTTCACGACCATTGTCTTCGGATGATGGGTTACATCAACGAACTGGAGGCTCTTGGATCCGGGCTGGACTTTGTGACCCAGATAGATGCTATCCTTAATTCTTTGCCTCCTTCCTTTAATCCATTCATCATGAATTATAACATGAACAAGTTGAATGTCAGTTTGAAGAGCTCAGCAATATGTTACAAAGAGCTGAAGAACTGATTAGAAAGGATGAGCCTGTAGCTATGCTTGTTGAAGCTAGCAAGACAGGCAAGAGAAAGAGGAAGGCAAAGAAGCCTCAGAAGAAGGCCACTAAGGGAAAGAAGCAGAAGACAGACAAAGCATCGGATGCCTGTCACTTCTGCAAGAAGACCGACCACTGGAAAAGGAATTGTCCTGCCTACCTGGAATCCAAGAAAGGTAATTTCAAAACTTGTGTTATAGAAACCAATTTATTGGTAGCTTCTGCATCCTGGTGTATTGACTCTGGGCCTTCAACTCATGCGTGTAACTCATTGTAGGGGTTCAAGGTAAGCAGAAGGCTGAGTGAAGGAGAAGTCACTCTCTACTTGGGGACTACTGCAACTATTGCAGCCGCGACAATAGGAACCGTAGAGTTAATTTTTAGAGAAGGAAAAATTGTACTGAAAGATTGTCTTTATGTACAAAATTTAAGAAGAAATTTGATTTTTGTTTCAAAACTGTGTGCAGATGGTTATTCTGTCTTCTTTAGTAATACGATTACTATTAAAAGAAATAACAGATTCATCGCATACGGGGAACTGGAGAACAGTCTCTATGTTCTACATCCTTCTCTAGAAACTAACATAATCGAAACTATGTCGGCTGAAATCCCCAAGAAGAGAGCCTGTGATACAGTTAATCCCACGTGGATTATTTAAAGGACAATGGGATAGTATCACAATTAGCTCCTCCTGCTACACCACAACTTAACAGGGTTTTAGAGAGGAGGAATAGAACCTTATTGGATAAGGTCCGGTCCCTTCTCATACACTCAGAGTTACCCACATCCTTTTGGGGTTACACATTAGAGATTGTGATTTACGTGCTGAATTGGGTTCCAACCAAATCGATTCCGAACACTCCATATGAACTTTGGACCGGAAAGAAACCAAGTGTTAGACACTTGAAGATTTGGGGTTGTCCAACACACGTTAAAAGAACGAGTGCAGACAAGTTGGAATCCAAGACCAACCGTTGCCTATTTGTAGGCTACCCAAAAGGCTTTGTAGGTTACCTATTCTATGACCCAAGTGAGTAGAAAGTGTTCTGCAGTTGAAATGCCCAATTCTTGGAGACCGATTACATCCTGGACACCCATCGTCAGGAAATTGTTCTTGACGAGGAGAGCTCAGGAGCAGTGGGAGATGTCCCATAAGTCCAGGTAATGACCAACCTAGAAGATCCACTCGGGTATCCAGGCCACCAGTCTGTTATGGTTATGACCAGGATAGTTACCTGGTGGAAACCTTGACTAGTGAGGAAGATCTCGTGACATACGCGGAAGCTATGTTGGATGCAGATTCCTAGAAGTGGGTGGAGGCCATGAGAGCAGAGATGGACTCAATGGAGACCAATGGAGTCTGGACTCTAGTAGATCCGCCCTCTGGGGTAAAAGCAATCAGTTGCAAATGGATTTACAAGAGGAAGAAGGGCCCCGATGATAGGATTGAGACCTTCAAAGCTCGTCTGGTGGCAAAATGGTACACTCAGAAAGAGGGCATCGATTATGAGGAAACCTTTTTGCCTGTGGCCATTCTTAAATCCATTAGGATCTTACTAGCTGTAGCAGCATACCATGATTATGAGATTTGGCAGATGGATGTCAAAATTACATTCCTGAATGGAGATCTTACTGAGGATATCTATATGCAGCAGCCGCAAGGCTTCATAACTGTGGGTCAGGAAAACATGGTATGTAAACTCAATAGATCCATTTATGGACTTAAGCAAACTTCTAGAAGTTGGAACATCCATTTTGACTCTACTGTCAAATCATTTGACTTCGAGCAGAATCCGGATGCACCCTATGTTTATAGGAAGTATAGTGGAGATAAGGTTACCTTCTTGGCTCTGTATGTAGATGACATTCTACTCATTGGGAATGATGTAGGAATGTTGACTACATTGAAAGTATGGCTTTCACAGCAATTCTCCATGAAAGATCTTGGACTATATACTGGGTCTTCAACTCTATAGATATAGATCGAAGTGGATAATAGGATTATCCCAATTTGCCTACATTGACAAAATAGTCAAAAGATACAACATGGAAAACTCCAAGAAAGGAAATGTACCTTTCAGGCACGTAGTCACTCTCTCCAAGAAGATGTCTCCCAAGACTTCTGAGGAGATTGATGGCATGATAGACGCTCCCTATGCCTCTGCCGTGGGGAGCATCATGTATGCTATGCTGTGCACTCGTCCTGACATTGCTCAGGCAGTGCGTGTAGTAAGCAAATTTCAGGCCAACCCAGGGCAGGAGCACTGGACTGCTGTGAAAAACATTCTTAAGTACCTTCGAAAGACAAAAGAGTTTTGTTTAGTATTCGATGGTAATTCACTACAGATCCAAGGGTTTATTGATGCCAATTTCCAGTCAGATCCAGATGACAGAAAGTCTACATCTGGATATGTTTTCACGATAGGATTGTGTGTTGTTTCCTGAGTGTCAGCAAACAGGGGTCCTGAGTAGCAAATTAATAGTCCACAACCCAAGTCGAGCGCATTGCCGTAAGTGAGGCTGCCTTATGAATGAAGGTGTTCAATCCTGAATTTGGAATTCAGCACATCACCCATTCCACTGTTGTAAGACCACACTGGACCTAGGGGAGGGTGATATTAAGAGGTAGCATCAGCGGAGAATGTGGTAGACCCATTGACTAAGCCACTCACAAAGAAAGTGTTTGAGAACATGTGGAAAGCATGGGACTCCGGTTAGTACCTGATTGGACCTAAGTGCAAGTGGGAGCTGTTACACAGTTTTGTATGCCCTTAGCTTCAATCAAGATGATGTACTTTATGAATTTATTGTAAATGAATAAAAGTGCATATTTGATTCATGTTCCCTTGGTATGTTTCTGTGTAATACCCTTAAACTGGACACTTAATGAGACTCGTGTTATTTTAGAATGTTCACAGCTAGTGGGTCGGTTTGGGGAGACCTATCCTGACAAGGCTGAAACTGTGGTGCCACGAAGTCGTTTGGGGTGGCTTGTCTCAACTACCGGGGTGAGACCCTAGGCACATACAGTGTGAGATTAATTGAATCTTTGAACTGGACCAGATTTCCAGTATTGCCCTGGTCCTTGGAGATTGATGGGCAAAACTGGAAAGTTACACCCGACCCCAGACTCGATTATGATACTGCCTAGGTGTCGGATTGGGCTGTCTTTGATGTACCAATTAGTGAGATCCTTAGCGGGGATCAAAACCTGGGTATGTTGGGACAGTCTTAGAATTCATCTGAGTGGGTGATCATAGTGACAGGATCAACCCCTTTGTCCGACAAAGGTAATGATCGGGGATGCACTCTCACTAATGGAAACCAAGACTGCCGATAGCCGATTTGAATCATTGAGATTTGTTTTACAAAATATATTTTATATAAAAGTATATATATTATGGTTTTGAAATGATTTTCAAAAGGTTTTAATTCCCGGGATCCATATAAGAGAAAGTGCAACACTGTTCTTTGCAGCCGAGGGAGAGGTCCATCTCTTGTCAGGCAGTGTATGATCATTATGGACTGAGAGGTTAAGTGTAAGACTATTGAGGATAATACCCAATGGGATAATTTTGCATCTGCCCACAGTCCCTGGGTGTTATAAGGTGGTTTGGCCCAGGAACCACTTAGGGTAAGTGTTGGGCCCATAGAGCCCATCTGATGGGTTTCAGGGGGTGCACTGTCCATAACAGTGTATTTGGCCAGGCCTTGTAACAAAAGCTGGGCTGAACCCATGTGGCTGATGTGTAGATCAATGTTTGGGTCCCACGCCATACAAGGAAGCCCAACTGGGCAGTAGTCTGGAAGGCTGATGAATACACAACCTTAAATGGGCCTTAAGCCCATTTCGAACTGGGCTAATTTGATTAGTCTTTAAGGGGCGAATTCTGAGATAAGATCAATTGATAGGATTGGGCCCACACCCTATCCACTCAGAGAGTCCAAGATTTAAATGAGATTTAGATTTGGAAACTTCCTAATTAGATTAGGAACTGGCTAATCTAATCTACAAATAAGATAAGGATTATCCCTTATTTTAAAGGGACTTCTAATCCAGATATGATTTGGGTTGGCAACTCCTAATGGGATTAGGAGCTGATCCCTTTAAGTCTATAAAAGGAAGAGGGGGCGGCAGCTTTTAGACATCCATCACAAGCAAGCAACAGATAGCCTTGTCTTCAGAGCTGAAATCACAGAAGAGAGAATCTGCATCCTGCAAATACTCTCTTGCCGCCTCCTTCCTGCAGCCAACGCCTACAACAATTCGATCTCCAGTTATTGGAGAAATCAAGATTGAATCTTGATTCCAATCTTTTGGAGAAAAGATTGGTGGGAGTTGTATTCACAAGCCGTACAGGTGATTCTTGAGAAGGATCAAGTTCTTTTGGAAGAACATTATTGATTATGCTCCACCTTACACTGCACCATTTTCAGTGGGAGCAGATTTTGGATCATTCCTTGGGCACGAACACCTCCATTGAGAGATACTATTTATTTGTTTCAGGTATTATCTTTCCCTACTCCCTTTGGTTCAGTTTATGGTTCAAGAATGATCCTTGAAAATATGATTTTCTAAATGGGGAATTTGATTTTCTAAATGGGGAATTTGATTCTCAGTTAATGGTTCAGATCTGGTTCAGTTTTGGTTCAGATCTGCAATCTTTGGGCGTCCATGTGATGAATTTCAGTGAATTCGGTCGGGCATTGTAATAAAGGCTGGGCCGAACCGATGTGGCTGGTGTGTAGATCAATGCTTGGATCCCACGACATACAAAGAAGCCCTACTGGGCAGTAGATTTAAAACTAATTAAATACTGAACACTTAATGGGCCAAAAGCCCATTACGAGCTGGGCTGATATGATCACCCATCTATGGGGCGAATCTGAGATTAATGTTAGTAAAAAGGATTGGGCTTATGACCTTATCCACTCTGGGAGACCAAATTCAAATCAGATTTGAATCTGGTAACTTCCTGATAAGATCAGGAGTAAACTAACTTAATATGCAGATAGAATTAAGATTATCCCCTATCCAAGTATTGATTCAGATTGGGATAACTCCTAATTAGGAGGATTTCTTAACAAGAAGAAAGGATGAGAAAATAAGATTCGAATATACCAGATTTCAAGCCAAGTTTCTCTAAGAAAGAAGAAAGTCTTCTGCAATAGAGATTTGATCTCAAGAACTCCAGAGAGAAGAAAAGCTATTCAGCCATCTTCGCCCCAGGAGTTCTCCTCCAGCCGCCACCAACCCCTCTTGCAAGATTTGATTTTGTAGGAGAAAGAAGTCAAGAAATCAGTTCTTGACATCAGTCTTGCAGAAAAGACTGAAAAGGATTCAGTGTTCAGAGTTTCTAGTAGGTTCTTGCGAAGGATCCAGTGTGTAGGACGCACCCTACTGGTTCCGTTCCATCAACAGCTATGTCATCTTCAGTAGGAGCATATCTTGGCATCTTCTTTGGGCGTGAACACCAACTTTAGGAGATATTGTTTCTCTGGATCAGGTATAATCCTTCATGTTTTTTTTTGGTTCAGATCTGGTTTGATTATGGTTCAAGAAAAATCCTTGAATATTGTATTTTAAATTAAGGGAATATGATTCCTAATTGGGAGAAGGTAGGAAAATTTTTGAAATTCGCCCACCCATTCCGCACCCTTCATGGCATCCATTAGATGGATCCTACCCTTCTTTCAAGAATGCTAAGGCCGATGCATTGTCCCGGTTAGCCAGCATGAGCAGCAACTCCATGAGGTCCGTGTTTATAGAGAACCTACCTCGGCCTATCATTCTCGGGGGAGAAGAAGAGGTGGCTCCCGTGGCACAAGCAGAGCCAAGTTGGATTGACCCACTCACGAGCTACCTTCTTCACAGGACCCTCCCTGCGGATTGCAACACAGCCAGAAGGGTAGAGCGATAGGCACCCAAGTACGTCATTATAGATGAATGGCTTTACCGAATATCCTACACGCTTCCCCTACTTGCGCTACTTACGACCCTCAGAGGCCGAGCTCGTTCTCCGCGACACTCATGAAGGCTTGTGTCGCGGACACTTGGGGGATAGGGCCTTTGCCTAGAAAGCGTTACGACAAGGATACTGCTGGCCTATAATGAAAGAAAATGTGCTCAAGCTCATCAAGAAATGCGATAAATGCTAGAGGCATGCCAACATCCATAATCAACCTGCTGCCGACCTAAAGTACCTCACCATCCCATGGCCCTTCGCACAATGGGGAATTGACATTCATGGACCATTCCCACCACCAACAAGACAAAGGAAATTCCTAGTGGTAGCAGTAGATTACTTTACAAAATGGGTGGAAGCGGAACCCCTAGCGACAATCACAGCTCAAACTATACAAAACTTTTTCTGTAAGAACGTAGTATGCCAATTCGGGCTACCCCAAGTACTTATCTTTGGCAATGGAAAATAGTTCGAAGATATCAAGTTTCAAGACTGGTGCGCTAAGATGGGAATACAGTAGAACTTTACTTCGGTAGCACACCCTCAAGAAAACGGGCAAGCGGAAGTCACAAACAGAGCCATACTCCGTGGATTGGAAGTCCGCTTAGCCCAAGCCAATGGACTATGGGTAGATGAGATGCCAACGTACTATGGACCTATCGAACCACTGTCAACACCGCCACAGGTGAAACCCCCTTCAACCTCACCTACGGCACGGAGGCAGTAATCCCAGCCGAAATTGAGGTACCTACATTACGACTGGAAGTATACGACAGAGAAGCGAACAATGATGAGCTCCGCACCAACCTCGACCTGATAGAAGAGGTACGGGACCTCGCGTATATCCGAACCGCAACCTACCAGCAAAAAGTAGCTCGGTACTATAACAACCGGGTCAGGAAGAGGAATTTCTGTGTCGGCGACCTGGTCTTTCAGAAAGTAAAGGTGCCTGAGCCCGGCGTGGGTAAGCTCAGACCGAATTGGGGAGGTCCCTACCAAGTGAAACGAGTGCTTGGGGAAGGCACGTATGAGCTCAAAACATTAGAAGGAAAGCAAGTACCTCGGGCTTGGAACATCAGCAATCTAAGGCAATACTACCTGTGACTGTTGAACCAAGGGGGTGGACTGAGAGTCGCTCCCAAGAAGCCTAGGAGTGGACGAGTCGCCCCCCAGAGTCTAAGGATTGACGAACTTGTCACAATATATGTTCCAGTCGCCTCCACAACATGGGCACCTAAGTCCCAATCGCCTCCTCGGGCTTGGAACATCAGCAATCTAAGGCAATATCCTACGATGTCGATACCACCTTGGCAACGATCGTCGTCCAGGTCCGTCAAGGGACCAACATTCAAACTAGCTTGTATCCGGATAGCTCGAGGTAAGAAACTTAAAAAAATTTCGCTAAGGTTACCCTTACTCGTTACCAAGCTCGGAAGCCTGATAATTCAGGGTAACTCGCACAATTCGGGACAACAATCCCTACTTCGGGTACCCTCACTTGTTGCCATCTTGGTAGCTCGACAGCTCAAGTAACCTATACTTGTGTCACTTAGATAAAAAAAGAATCACTCTAGGCAAAAATAACATCTCATTAAGTTTCCAAGATCTTTTTTACAAGAAAATCAGGCTCAACAGCCTGGGAAAGTACATTCATAATCCAAAAAGAAAAGAACTGGAAGACATCATACTGAGGGATCCGCCACTTCCACCTCATCGTCACCCTCCTCTTTTGATGAGTCGGGCTCCTTGTTCGTTGTATCTACTATCTCTGGAGCTAGGCCCTTCATCGTGATAGCCTCAAGGTCAAGGTCAGGAAACTCCTGCCGAACTAGGTGTCTGTACAGCTTGAACCCAGAATGGTAAGAGCTCGTGCCATACTCGACCTGGAGATCGCGGAACTCTGAGGACTCCTTGAAGCGATCTATAGCCTTGGCTCTCTCCTCTGACCGAGCATCCTCAACGGCGATGTCAAAGGCCCGAGCTCGCTCTTGGATCATGGCTTCAAGGCTTTGAATCTTCTATTGGAGTTGTGCCCTCTCCTCGGCCATCTTCGCAAACTGCTCCTTCTCCCTCGCGGCCATAGCGGAGACCTGCTCCTTGAGCCTGGCGTTCTCCTCAGTTGGTGAAGAGATTCGCCCCTCTTGCTCCTAGATCAGCACCTTCTGGGCTTTATTCCCCTTCTTCGTCTGAAGTACTTTACCTCGAGTTAAGCCTAGCTCGTGATGGAGCTTTCGTGCCTCCACCTTAGCGTCCTGAGCCCGACAGGACAGGATCGCAAACTGACATGCCAACGCGTGAAGAGCGGAGTTCACCTATTAGAGGAAAATTGAGGTAAAAAAAAAAGAAGAGAGAGAGAAGAAAGGAGGGGGGAGGAAGAAAAAGAATGAAGTACTTACGATCATGCAGTGAGTGGTGGCTAGCCCCAGAAGCCGCTTCGGGACTATATCAGCCCACCGTGCAACCTCATTCGGAAAGACTGCATCCCGGCTCTTCCGCACCATGAGCACATGGTTCGTAATGCTCTCTCCTTCGGCAGCGAGAGCAAACTCTGACTCGATAGCGACAATAGGATCCTTTGAAGATGACTTTGGTACATCCTCCGATCCCTGAGGACAAACCTCCTCATCACCGCCATCTATAATTTCCACCTCAGGGACCACGGGTTGGGCTTCCTCAGTGGGGAGCTCGGTAGGAACTAGCTCCATGACTTGGACCTTGGATGCCCTGGACGTTGAGGCTTTGTCTAGCCACAGCCTTTTCGCCACTCTCTTCTTCCCCTTTCGGGAACTCATCAAGAGATTTCGTGCATCGACCTCTAGCATTGTAGCTACAAGAGACAAAAATAAGGTTAGCATGAGCTATTAAAACCTTAAAAAAAAAGGAAAAACCAAAAGCAACCTACCAGGACTTAAGCCGGCCTGCATGAGCTTATCTTCAGCGAGGTAGTCCGCGCAGATAAGGCTGAGCTCTACCCAGAACTGAAGTGCCTCCCTCATCTTCAGGTCTAGCCTAATGCCAGAATCCTGAATGGCAGCCCTCTGGTGGGTTGGGAAAGGCCATCCCTCGGGGTCGCGGACCACGAAGTAGTCCCATTTCCAAGTCGGGATCTTATTAGGTAGCCTATGAAGAAGCTTGTAACCCGAGCGGGGAGATAGATAGTAAGACCGCCTGTGCTCGGGGGCACCGCGGGAAGCGTTCTTTATGGACAAGATTGAGGAAAAGATTTCAAGGGTGAGAGGGAGGCAGTACTCATGGAAAAGGGTGATAGTCCCTACCACATTTCGAACAGAGTTCGGATCCAATTGGTCTACGGTAACACCGAAAAGCTTAAGGACCTCACTGATTAACGGGTGCAAAGAAGACGAAGACCAGCCGCGAGTTGTTCTTCAAAGATCACGATCTCATTATGGTCATGCTCCCAAGGGAAGTTACCCAAAGGGAGATTGTAGGAAAGCCCCCTCGGGAGGTTGTACCAAAGTACCAGAGCCCGGAGCCTGTCCATGGTCATGGAGGAGGGACTGAAGTTATCTGACACCCGACCTCGAGGAGAAGCGGGTGCCAGGTTACCGAAGGCCTCCCTATCCTCTGGGGGAGGTACCCACCTCGGCCTTATCTAAAAGGCTATCAAAACTAGAAGACATAACCGAATTGAATTGAAGGAAAGCAAAGAGACTCACCAAAGAAAGACAACCGGACTAGAGAAGAGATGCGAACTGGGAAGACCCAAGCTAAAGTAGCTAGAGCGCGACCTCAAGTTGAAGGCAAGAGATTTTGGTGTGAAAAATGAGTCTCAGAACCCCCTATTTATAGCCACTGTATCAAAGTAGCAATGGTCCAGATCAAAGCAATGGTCCAGACCCAAGCTAAAGTAGCTAGAGCGCGACCTCAAGTCGAAGGCAAGAGATTTTGGTGTGAAAAATGAGTCTCGGAACCCCCTATTTATAGCCACTGTATCAAAGTAGCAATGGTCCAGATCAAAGCAATCTAACGGCTCACAAGAAAATCGGATGCACGACCCTCGAGACCAAAGATAGTTTAGCACATTTTTTCGCCTCCACGGGACTTATAGTTCGTGTGACATCCGCACGTAAGCCACATCCGATCTGATGGGGCGGCCTGAACTCCGAGCCAAGTTCATTTGTCACATCATGAACTCCCCGCACCAGGTCAAGACCCCTAGCTCAAGGAGTGGGGGGCAATTGATGAAGGGTGATTTGGCCCGACCTCATAAACAAGTGACACGTGTATGTGACTCGACATGAGAAGATCGACACGTGGACATGACACGATGTAGATGATAACTCAGCAAGTATCAGCTTGCCTTAGAATGAGCTCGGGTACAATAATGTCCCGAGCTACAGACCCAGGCCGAGGTAACCACCTCGGCCTCATCTAAAAGGCTATCAAAACTAGAAGACATAACCAAATTGAATTGAAGGAAAGCAAAGAGACTCTCCAAAGAAAGACAACCGGACTAGAGAAGAGACGCGAACTGGGAAGACCCAAGTTAACATAGCTAGAGCGCGACCTCAAGTCGAAGGCAAGAGATTTTGGTGTGAAAAATGAGTCTCGGAACCCCCTATTTATAGCCACTGTATCAAAGTAGCAATGGTCTAGATCAAAGCAATCTGACGGCTCACAAGAAAATCGGATGCACGACCCTCAAGACCAAAGATAGTTTAGCACATTTTTTGGCCTCCACGGGACTTATAGTTCGTGTGACGTCCGCACGTAAGCCACATCCGATCTGATGGGGCGGCCTGAACTCCGAGCCAAATCCATTTGTCACATCATGAACTCCCCGCACCAGGTCAAGACCCCTAGCTCGAGGAGTGTGGGGCAATTGATGAAGGGTGATTTGGCCCGACCTCATAAACAAGTGACACGTGTATGTGACTCGACATGAAAAAAAACTCGACATGAGAAGATCGGCACGTGGACATGACACGATGTAGATGATAACTCAGCAAGTATCAGCTTGCCTCAGAATGAGCTTGGGTACAATAATGTCCCAAGCTAAAGGTACTTCGGTTAAGCCCATCCCTGTTCGCGGACTAAAACAACCAAGTCCATGGCAGTCGAGACCCAAGCAAATGAGCCACCTCAGAGAGAACTCACCTCGGGCAGAATCAACTCAGCATGCCACCAGCAGCTCGACACAAGTAGCTCGCCACAAGGTAGCTCGCTACAGGGTTCGCTATCAAGTAGCCCTGAGTCCGACAAGAAGCTTCCTATTTGACAACCGTACCTGTCAACCCTGAAAGCTTCACCTACGTCCCTTGCCTGGCGGTGCAACATCTGCCAACTCTGAGGACTACACTCATTGTCTCTCACCTAGCGGCGCCGTGCCTGCCAACCCTGGAGGTTGTCTCCTGCTTGGCAGGACCGTACCCTACAATGGTCGCATTAGCCCACCTGCTCCCATGTCCTGACGATAACAGCCAATCACTCTGAGGCATTACCTGACAACAGATCGTCGCGGTAGAGATTTGGGATCAACCCTTCCAAACCTGCTAGAATATTAGTATATAAAGACTTCAACCCCCCAGGGGCCAAGGTATCGCATATTCACCACTCTCTAGCTTTCTCATCTTCTTGCAAACTCATTTTCTTCCAGCTCGCAACTGAGTACTAACTTAAGCATCGGAGTGTTCCCGCTGGGTGAGCAAACCTGGGTTCCTTCATCTCTCTTCGTGCAAGTATCACTCGCTCATCGCTAGCTAGGAGTGGCCGGATTGCGCATCATCAGTTTACATTTGAAATCCTATCAATTTCTAATTTTAATTCCACTGCATTAGAGATGCCATTCCTTTTCTTGTCTTGTCTACAATCTCCACTCATCAGTGTTGCTATCCAACTGGACCAGCCAGGGATATGATCCCGCCTCTTTGTTCTTCTAACCATCCTTATCGGGAATTCTGGATGGACTGATGCAGTGGAATTGCATTACAACATACCCATCCCCACGACATTCATCAAAGGACACATCTATAATACCCCTGTCCTTCCCCAATTTCACCCTCCTAATCTCATTCCATGACCTTTGCAACTTTTACAACAAAATTCCATGCATAATTACAGGGTGTATCATATTGTATTTTTGAAAAATAAATACAGGATACACATGGAAATTGTGCGTTTTGTCTTTTTTTTTTCATGAGTATCGGGTCCGTATCGGGGGTGTATCAGGGTGTATCAGTAGCATATCGACAAAAAAGATACAGCCAAAAACTGAAAAAAAGGGAAAACAAGCTTCTTTTTCCTGAAATAAGCCTTCTTTCACCCTCAATTGACTTTAAAACTCCAAACCCCATTCTTAGAGTGCTAGATTTGCAAAAAATTGCAAGAAACAAGTGTGCACCGTTATTTTTTTTGAAGATTTTTCAAATTTTCAAAAAATATGGGAAAAATAGGTAAGTTTTTTTAATTTTTATAATATCTTGTGATTTATTTTTTTCCTTGAATGTTACATTAAAAATCACATTTTTTTTGTGTTATCTATAGATTTATAGAAATTTCATCAAAGGACACATCTATAATACCCCTGTCCTTCCCCAATTTCACCCTCCTAATTTCATTCCATGACCTTTGCAACTTTTACAACAAAATTCCATGCATAATTACGGGGTGTATCATATTGTATTTTTGAAAAATAAATACAGGATACACATGGAAATTGTGCGTTTTGTCTTTTTTTTTTCATGAGTATCGGGTCCGTATCGGGGGTGTATCAGGGTGTATCAGTAGCATATCGACAAAAAAGATACAGCCAAAAACTGAAAAAAAAGGGAAAACAAGCTTCTTTTTCCTGAAATAAGCCTTCTTTCACCCTCAATTGACTTTAAAACTCCAAACCCCATTCTTAGAGTGCTAGATTTGCAAAAAATTGCAAGAAACAAGTGTGCACCGTTATTTTTTTTGAAGATATTTCAAATTTTCAAAAAATATGGGAAAAATAGGTAAGTTTTTTTAATTTTTATAATATCTTGTGATTTATTTTTTCCCTTGAATGTTACATTCAAAATCACATTTTTTTTTTGTGTTATCTATAGATTTATAGAAATTTCATGAAGATATTTGGGAAAATATAAGTTAACAAAAAATTTGAAAATGTAATTTTTTCTCTACCTATAAAGAATAAATATGTTTTAGATCTATGGATTTATCTATCATATCCATAGAGCAATTGAAATTTCTTCTTTAATATTTTTTTATTTTTTATATTTTTAGAATTAAAAAAATAAATAATAATTAATTATATTTTATCATTTGATCACAACAATTGAATATATTATAATTCTATGTATGATCTATCATATCCATAGACCAATTGAAATTTCTTCTTTAATAATTATTATTATTTTTATTTTTAGAATTAAAAATTAGTTAATTATATTTTATCATTTGATCACAATGATTGAATATATTATAATTATATGGATTTTCTATCATATCCACAAAGCAATTGAAATTTATTTTTTAATAAATAAATTTTGAATATATTATATAATGTTTATTTATTTTTTATAATTTTTGGAAATAAATAATTATTAATTATATTTTCACTTAAAAGTTATGCCAATGCATGTTTTATGGTTGGATAGGAGAGTTGGGTTTTCCCATTCCATAAAACATCCAAACTTAAGAATTATAATTTATAAATTATAGTTAAGCATGAGATTTTTAATGAAATTATAATTAACTACAATATATTTATTCATAAACCATTAAAATATATTAATTTAATGTATATACTGCTCATCGAGGTCTTATATTTAGTGTTATTGATGCATTTTTATGATTTATTAAAGTATTTATAGTGTTTCCAAGCGTATCTTAATTTTTCTCCAATACGCATGCGTATCCAAGGCATATCCTGATATATCTCTTAAAATTGCCTTTCCAATATACTTGGTGTTTCTGATACTTTGAACCTTGCTCATGTCACTGTGTTCCATGAAAAATAGCACATGTGGCCTGTGGCAACAAAGTATCCTACTCCATGTTAGGACTAATATCAAGAAAGAATGGCTTTGTGATGTTCTCCTTCAATCAAAGGCTCAAGGCCTCTAGCCCACCAAGAAAGGTTCAAGAATCTGAATACCTCTTTTTACGAGTAAGTGTGCATATGCATTGCACGTGGGAGGTTCTCATGATAATGATCAAAGTATAAAAAATTAAAAAGAGGTTCTAATGGAAGTTCAACTGTTCCAGTAAGAGAAATTTTGAATAATACATTGTGGCAAACAATGGAAAATTTTTAAATTAATGAATTCATTGTGTTCACCCCCATCTTGGGAGATCTTCAGAGTATTGATACACAATACCTAAAATTCATTATTGCATAATCCAGGGGTGATACAATGGTTCAAAAAAATCATTACGTATCGGGCCCTTCCCGATACACCCCTATAGGGGATGTATCAGGTTAGGGCTTGGTTCAAACGGTAGCTGGGACTTAAACCGGCCTCTCTGAAACAAAATCGAAAAACAAAAATAAGTGGAGCTTAAAAAAAAGGGCCGATACACACTACCGACATATCAAACCAATATTGATAATTGTTTAGTTACTTTCCTTCCTGGTAATTGTGTTTTGCAGGATCTAGAGTCAAAGATGATGAATGGGAGTGGTCGTGAGGTGAATGAAGTCAACCTTCTGGATGAGATTATGAGATATTAGAGTCCTCATGTTAGTTGCAACAACAGTAGTAGATTAGAGTTAGTAAGTCAGATTATGCTCTGGCATAACCGGTTGGGGCATCTTTCTTTTACTTCTTTAAAATTCCTGTTTCCAAAGTTATTTGAGTTTGTTCAGTTATCTACTTTGGAATGTGAGAATTGATAGTTGGAAAAACATTGTAGACATTCTTTTAAACCAAGTGATAAAATAAGTGTGTTTGCTTTTGATATTGTTCACATTCATGTATGGGGACCGTATCATATTCCTTGCATGGGTGGCTACCATTGTTTTCTCCCATTTGTAAATGATTATACACGGTATTCTTGGATATATTTGATGAGATCCGGCGATGAGGTCCCTAACTTGGTTCGACAATTCCATCAGATGATTCTCACACAATTTCGAGTAAGAACTAAGGCCTTCAGATCGAATAATGCCAGAAAGTATTTTCAGAAGGACTTGACAATATGCTTTTTGGAGCATGGTATAATTCATCAAAGTAGTTGTGCACATACACCACAATAGAATGGAATAGAAAAAAGAAAAAAATAAAGACATTATTGAAGTGGCAAGAAGTCTTATGGTATGTGCTTCAGTTCTTGTTCATTTTTGGGGAGAAGCAGTTTTTACAACTGTGCAATTGATTAACTGTGTTACTTCATGTATTTTTGGGTTTAAGGTGCCATTTAGCATTCTTTTTCCAGATGCAGAGATGTTTCACATTCTTTTGAGGGTTTTCAATTGTGTCATTTGTTCACATTCTTGGCTCCCATCACAAGAAATTGGATTATAAGGCAAAGAAATATTTTTTTCCTTGGGTTTGCTCAGAACCAAAAGGGGTATTGTTGTTATGACCCTGTGTCGATTAGCAAATTTGACACTATGGATGTTACCTTTTTTGAATCTACCTTCTATTTCTCAAGTGATTCTCCTCAAGGGGAGAGTTTTGGGGAGGAGAACTTACAGTTTGTTTCTTTTCCTGTTTCTTTTGTACCTCCCCCAATATCCCCATCAGCAACACCTTTATCGGGTTCTGTACCTGAGCAGCACTAGCAGATGATGGTTGACTCCATACATCCACAACTCGCACTACTCTCCATCAGTCCTTCTGAAACTCCAGATTCAGTAGATGTAGTCCCAAGTATTCCCCTTGAGCCTAAGCCTTTCATTTCTTTTAATAATAATGTTCTTGTACCTAACACTATTGTTGCAGCTGATCCCATTGAACTTGATCTTCCCATTATTCTTTGCAAAGGGAAGAGAAAATGTATAGCCCATTGCATTTCAAACCATTTTTCCTATAGTGCCTTATAACCCTCCTACCGAGTTTTTCTTTCTTCCCTATATTCTGCGTCTATACCCAGGAATGTTACTGATGCTCTTTTCAAACCTGAGTGGATAACAACCATGCAAGAAGAAATGGAAGCCTTGATTAAGAACCAAACTTAGAAAATAGTTGATCTTCCTCCAGACAAGGAAACAGTCGGATGTAGATGGGTGTTTACTATGAAGTATAGGGCTAATGACAGGATAGAAAGGTACAAGGCAAGGTTGGTAGCAATAGGGTACTGTAATAATCAAGCTGCAATCAACATTGCCTATAATCTAATATAGTATGAAGTTGATAGGCACTTCATAAAGGAGAGGGTAACCACCGGAGAAGTTTGCTTGCCTTATGTCTCTTTAGAGTCATAGTTGGTTGATGTTCTCACTAAAGGAGTTTCCAAGAATAAACTTGAACATGATCTATGCAAGTTGGGAATGTGTGACATCTACTCCCAACTTGAGGGGGAGTGTTGAAGATTGGACGATTTTTGTGATTATTTTAGGCTAGTTGTGTTATGTTAGGATTTAGATAGGTAGTGGGGACCACAACAGTTCAAATTGTATTATGTTTTTGAGTCCTATTCATACAGTTATATTTTTTATTATAAATAACAAGTGAAGGGGGTGGCTAGAATATAGCTCTCCTACTTCTAAAAATCTTTTCTTCTCTTATTCTCTTTCTCTCTTCTCTCTTCGAGAAAACACTTTTTTCTTTTATATTTTTAAATTTAGTAGATTTCTACTATGCAAATCAACAAAACAATGATATTTTGCTACGAAGAACTTTGGTGCCATGAAATGCTTTACTACTATAACGAACTTTAACGCCATGAGGGGCTTTGATACTGATATAATTCAAATGAGTTTATGATTCAACTAGATGATTTCAATGTCTAATATGCGTTAAGCCATAGAACATTGATATTTTGTTGTGAGGGGCTTTGGTGTCATGAAGGGCTTTGGTGTTGTAACGGACTTTAATGCCACAAGGGACTTTGACGCCATGAGGGGTTTTGATACTGATATAATTCAAATGAGTTCATGATTCAAACAGATGATTTTCATGTCTAATATGCGTTTAGCCATGAAACATTAATATTCTACTTTGAGGGGCTTTGGTGACATGAAGGGCTTTGATGCCATAACGGACTTTAATGCCACAAGGGATTCTAAAGCAAATATGATTATCTTGATCAAACACTGATTTCTGTGCCATAGGGTGAGAAATGATATGACTATCTGGAAGTTGGATGATTTTAAAAAACATGGTATAATTAACAGCAAAATGCAATTTATCATGTAATGAATGACTTTATGGAATTTTTAACTGATCAATCAATTGAGAAAGCACAATGTATTTTTCTTGACAAAGAAAAAAGGGTATGATTAAAAACCTAATGCAATAGAGATAATATGCAAAATGGCAAATTCAGATGATTCAGAGCAATAGATTCTTAAAGATAGTTGAATTGGGGAATTTCCCAGACTTGAAAAAGAGACAAAAGTAACCAGCTCCACATCGGAACAGAATGATTAACACATTTCAAATCTTAAAGACATCAACATTGGGTATACAGTGATTGCTGATTAATGATTCACATCAAGAAATACTCATCAGAATGGGGGGTTGCCCCAGTCTAGATTGATTAAGTAGGATAATTCACAAAGGAGATTATTGTTCATTTTTGCACAAAAAAGATTGTGATTTGTCAGAATGGGTGCCGATCACAGGTTTCAAAAGAGGGATGAAGCTAAATTTGCTTAAATTGGGCTGATTGGTACTCTTATTGCACTTTGAATGATTGATCACTTCACCTTCTTTGGTATCCAACTTTTGATGAAAAGATAGTGAGGAGGATCCCGTGACTTACACGGAAGCTATGTTGGACATAGATTCCCAGAAGTGCATGGAGGCCATGAGAGCAGAGATGGACTCAATGGATACCAATGGAGTCTGGACTCTAGTAGATCCGCCCTCCGGGGTAAAAGCAATCGGTTGCAAATGGATTTACAAGAGGAAGAAGGGCCCCGATGGTAGAGTTGAGACCTTTAAAGCTCATTTAGTGGCGAAAGGGTACACTCAGAAAGAGGGCATCGATTATGAGGAAACCTTTTCACCTGTGGCCATGCTTAAATCCATTAGGATCCTGCTAGCTGTAGCAG
Organism: Nelumbo lutea; assembly: GCF_056320005.1. Lineage (NCBI taxonomy): Eukaryota > Viridiplantae > Streptophyta > Magnoliopsida > Proteales > Nelumbonaceae > Nelumbo > Nelumbo lutea. Next base: position 127,059,176 of record NC_142684.1, read on the forward strand.
CATACCGTGATTATGAGATTTGGCAAATGGGTGTCAAAACTGCATTCCTAAATGGATATCTTACTGAAGATATCTATATGCAGCAGCCGCAAGGCTTCATAGCTGCGGGTTAGGAAAATATGGTATGTAAACTTCATAGATCCATTTATGGACTTAAGCAAGCTTCTAGAAGTTGGAACATCCGTTTTGACTCTTCCGTCAAATCGTTTGACTTCGAGCAGAATCCGGATGAACCCTGTGTTTACTGAAAGTACAGTGGAGATAAGGTTACCTTTTTGGTTCTATATGTAGATGACATTCTACTCATTGGGAATGATGTAGGAATGTTGACTACCGTGAAAGTATGGCTTTCACAGCAATTCTCCATGAAAGATCTTGGAGAGGCCTCCTATATACTAGGTCTTCGACTCTATAGAGATAGATTGAAGCGGATAATAAGATTATCCCAATCTTCCTACATTGACAAAATAATCAAAAGATACAGCATGGAAAACTCCAAGAAAGGAAATGTTCCTTTCAGGCACGGAGTCACTTTCTCCAAGAAGATATCTCCCAAGACTTCTGAGGAGATTGATGGCATGAAAGACATTCCCTATGCCTCTACCGTGGGGAGCATCATGTATGCCATGCTATGCACTCGTCCTGACATTGCTCAGGCAGTGAGTGTAGTAAGCAGATTTCAGGCCAACCCAGGGCAGGAGCACTGGACTGCTGTGAAAAACATACTTAAGTACCTCAAAGGACAAAAGAGTTTTGTCTAGTATTCGATGGTAATTCACTACAGATCCAAGGGTATACAGATGCCGATTTCCAGTCAGATCCAAATGATAGAAAGTCTACATCTGGATATGTTTTCACGATAGGATCGTGTGTTGTTTCCTGAATGTCAGCAAACAGGGGTCCTAAGTAGCAAATTAATAGTCCACAACCCAGGCCGAATGCATTGTCGTAAGTGAGGCTGCCTTATGAATGAAGGTGTTCGTTCCTGGATTTAGAATTCAGCACATCACCCATTCCACTGTTGTATGACAACACTGGACCTATGGGAGGATGATGTTAAGAGGTAGCATCAGCGGAGAATGTGGTAGACCCATTGACTAAGCCACTGTCACAGAAAGTGTTTGAGAAACACATGGAAAGCATGGGACTTCGGCTAGTACCTGATTGGACCTAAGTGCAAGTGGGAGCTATTAGTCAATTTTCTATGCCCTTAGCTTCAATCAAAATGATGTACTTTATGAGTTTATTTTAAATGAATAAAAGTGCATATTTGATTCATGTTCCCTTGGTATGTTTCTGTGTAATACCCTTAAACTGGACACTTAATGAGACTCGTGTTAGTTTAGAATGTTCACAGCTAGTGGGTCGGTCTGGGGAGACCTATCCTGACAAGGCTGACACTGTGGTGTCACCAAGTCGGTTGGGGTGGCTTGTCTCAGCTACCAGGGTGAGACCCTAGGCACACACAGTGTGGGATTAATTGAATCTTTGAACTGGACCAGATTTACAGTATTGCTCTGGACCTTGGAGATTGATGTGTTGCTCATTGTGACACTAGCAAGTGCACTAGCCATTTAATTAATAAAGTAGAGAGTGAAGTATCGTTCCCACGAGGATTTAGGAAACAATTACCAATACTAAATTGAGCACTTCTTATCTGATCAACAAATAAATCAAAACTCTAATGAAAGCTAAGAAATCCTAAATTAAAATCTATCTAAATCATTGCCCAATTGCCTTCAAATCAGGTTAGAAGAGTAAGCAGTAAATGTCAATCTCAGAATTCAGCAATCTATCAATTTGGATCATTCGAATAAATCATGATTGAGCCTTGATTTGGTGAAACCCCAAGGTCATGAACAGCCTCTCTCAAGCGCATGTTCATCCTATGCATGAGTGACGGTTCTTCTATCTCTAGCAAGAATCTAATCCCCATGCATGCATTTCTTCAAACACTTCTAAGGCATCAATTCAAATCTGAATTGATCACCAACTGAATTGTGCAAGTTATCTCTAACCTTGCACTCAATTCAGTTCTTGAATAGTAGATCTGAATTCCTAGAGTCTCTCTCAAGCACTCTAGGAATTCCAAGCTGTAGATTAATTCGCCCAATCTGAAAATTGCAGATCTGAATTCTCTTTCAAGCAATTCAGATCTTGCAATTTCAGATCTGAGAATTCAGATCTGAGTTTTGAAGGTTAGTTGGCCGAATTAATCTACAATCACACCCTTATTCAAGAAACTTCAAGTACAATGCATGACCATTTGAATGAATAAAAAAGAATTAGATTGCTGAATTGAAATTTTACAAGCTGAAATACATCAAGGAAGAATGGAAACAAGGAGAAAGAAGAAAGAAAATATAACAAAGAAACTGAATTCAAATCAAAAGAGAATGAAATTACAAATGATTTATTACAAAAGATCTTTGAATCACAAACCCTCAATTTGAATTCACCTTCTCTTCTAGCTTGTTTGTCTTGAACTTCCTTCAGCTCTTCTTCTTCTTCTTCCTTGCGCCTAGCCTTCTTCTCTTCTCTTCTCTCAAGGTGGCCGAACCTCTAAGAATGGGAGAGCCTTCCTCTCAAGCAATTGAACCCCTCTCTCCCCTCTTAGAGGCCTCTTTATATAGTTTTTCAAGGGGGCTCTTGCCCCTTCTTGAAGTCTCTAGAATTGGGTTTATTACACCCCTCATGAACCTTCTAGAGTGCTCCCTCATTCTCTTCAAGAAACATCTAGGAGTTGCCGCCCCTAGCTCCCTTTGGGCTGCTATTTGGGCTACAACTTAGTTTGCTTTTGAGCTCAAGTGGGCTACACTCTAGGCTGTTATTTGGGCTAAAAATGGGCTGGGCCGAAATTTCCTTTTTGCTAGGCTTCTTCCCTTGGATTTTCCAAAGAGTTTCACTTGTTCTTCTTGGGCCGAATGAAATTCTCTTGCTCTCATGGCTGGGCCGGGCTGAACTTGATAAATTTTGGGCTTTCTTTTCTTGCTTTTGCCTTCTTTTTGTTGATTTGGCTCCCCCTGAAATTTTTCTTGCAAAATCTAATTAAACCAGCATAAAATTTCATGCAAAAACCTCATAAAATATAGATAAATTGTAGGTTCATCAGAGATTGATGGGAAAAACTGGAAAGTTACACCCGACCCCTAGACTCGATTATGAGACCGCACTAGGTGTCGGATTGGGTTGTCTTTGATGTACCAATCAGTGAGATCCTTAGCGGGGGTCAAAACCTGGGTATGTTGGGACAATCTGAGAATTCATCTGAGTGGGTGATCATAGTGACAGGACCAGCCCCTTTGTCGGACAAAGGTAATGATCGGGGATGCAATCTCACTAATGGAAACCAAGACTGCCGGCAGCCGATTTCAATCGTTGAAATTTGTTTTGCAAAATATATTTTATATGAGATATAAAAGTTATATATATATATATATATATATATATATATATATATATATATATATTATGGTTTCGAAATGTTTGCAAATAGGTTTTAATTCCCGGGATCCATACTTGAGAGAGTGCAACACTATTCATTGCAGTCGAGGGAGAGGTCCTCTTTTGTCGGGCAGTGTATGATCATTATGGGCTGAGAGGTTAAGTGTAAGACCATTGAGGATAATACCTGATGGGCTAATCTTGCATCTGCCCACAGTCCCGAGTGTTACAAGGTGGCTTGGCCCAGGGACCACTTAGGGTAAGTGTTGGGCCCATAGAGCCCATCTGATGGGTTTCAGGGGGTGCACTATCCATAACATTGTATTCGGCCAGGCCTTGTAACAGAGGCTGGGCTGAACCCATGTGGCTGATGTGTAGATCAATGTTTGGGTCCCATGCCATACAAGGAAGCCCAACTGGGCAGCAGTTAGGAAGGCTAAATGAATACATAACCCTAAATGGGCCTTAAGCCCATTTCGAACTGGGCTAATTTGATTAGTCTTTAAGGGGCGAATTCTTAGATAAGATCAGCTGATAGGATTGGGCCCACACCCTATCCACTCAGAGAGTCCAAGATCTAAATGAGATTTAGATTTGGAAACTTCCTAATTAGATTAGGAACTGGCTAATCTAATCTACAAATAAGATAAGGATTATCCCTTATCTTAAAGGGACTTCTAATCCAGATATGATTTGGGTTAGCAACTCCTAATGGGATTAGGAGCTGATCCCTTTAAGTTTATAAAAGGAAGAGGGGGCAGCAGCCTTTAGAGAACAACATCCAATAGACTCAAGTCTTGTCTTCAGAGCTGAGATCACAGAAGAAAGAATTCTGCACCCTGCAAATTCTCTTTAGCCGCCTCCTTCCTGCAGCCGCCGCCTATAGCAGTTCGATCTCCATTCCTTGGGAGAAATCAAGATTGGATCTTGATTCCAATCTTTTGAAGAAAAGATTGGTAAGAGTTGTATTCACAAGCCGTCCAGGTGATTCTTGGGAAGAATCAGATTTTTGGGAAGGACACTGCTGATTCTGCTCCACCTTGCACTGCGCCATCTTCAGTGGGAGCAGATTTTGGTTTCTGTCTTGGGTGTGAACACCTCCATTGAGAGATATTATTTCTCTGTATCAGGTTTATTTCTCTCTCATCCTTTTGGTTCAGATCTGGTTCAGTTTATGGTTCAAGAATGATCCTTGAAAATATGATTTTCTAAATAGGGAATTCGATTCCCAGTTGAAGGGAGAGAAAGATTTTTGAAATTCGCCCCCTTTATTCCGCAATCTTGGGCGTCCATGTGATGGATTTCCTATCCCTTCACTTTGATGCCTTAAGGGCATTAATTCAGTGGTATTTTTGGCCTTAAAATAGTCAAGATGTGCCCTTTTCCTAGTTAAATGCAATGTTGTGGCCTCTAAGGGTCTCTGTGCAAATTTTGGGGAAAACTGAGAAGTTTAATGGCTGAAATGCAAATTTTGGGAAGCTGGTGTGAAGTCCATCTTAGAGAGGGGGTGTTATGTGGAAAATTGAAAGCAAGATGACGCCTCCTAGCTGCTAAACCCAGTTTGGCACCCCTCCTATTGTATTAGCATGCTCCCCATGCCTTAGCAAACCTTAGGGCTCCTTTTAACCCATTCTTTTCACTCTTAACAAACCTTAGCCGCCCCTAACTGCTAAATCCTCACCTTCCATCCCTTATAATCTCCACCATCCATTATATGACACTCTCTTTTTAGCATTATAACCCTAGGAGCCACCTAACTTCTAATCTTCACCATTAAGCCTTTAGCTATTAAATCTCGGCCTTACATAATATTGGGTGCCTTCTCCTTTTCTTCTCAGCCTTAGGATCACCCTAGAACCATCATAACCCTTCATTTTAAACCCTAGTGCACCCATATTTTTGCTAAAACATAGTTGTTGCCTCCTCTTTCTCTCTAATTCAAGTTATATCCACATTTTTCTATAAAAAGGACCCCAGGGGCCCTGGAGAAGGGGTTGGTCAATTCACCCAGTTAACAAGACTAAGATTTTTTGAGGAGTTTAAGGGTTGTAGAAGGGAAGGACGCCCAGTTCTTATCAGGAGGGGTTCCTGCAAGCTGTTTAAACAATCTACAACTACCGCCACTGGATCTGATCAAGGACTTTATTAGAGGACGAAATGTAAATGGGTAAGGTTAAAATAAAAATCGAGAACGGAAGCCACTACGGAACAATATCTTATCAATTTGATCATCACATTTCACCATTTTTTTTTGCTTGCTCTTCTCTTTATCCTTGGTAGCAATTGGTTGGCTCCACTTCTTCTTTGATTCCTCTTTCTTTCCTTCTTCTTTTTTCCTTTTTTTTGTCTTTACTTTTCTCATTTTTCCTTTTTATTTTAACTATGTACACTTGTCCCAAATCTTCTTGCTCTGTTTATTTTTTTTTCTTTTCCAAAAACTTGTCGTGATTCATGCACAATTAAACATATGACATCCGCCTCCTAAGAGGGTTTATTTGAAGGAATGGTTCTTACAGAAACTCAAAAGGATAACTAGTGAGATGAATAATAAAGAGGGTTTAATGAAAAGGGATAAAGGAATCGGCCAAAAGAGGGCCTCCCATCATTTCTTCATCAAATGCATAACCAATAGGAAAGAATTACATGTTGAGCACAACTTGAACTCTATTGACTTAGGGGTAGTTATTTCATTTGACATCTTCAAGACTTGAATGCTCTGAGATTACTCGAATGAGAGTGATTCTTTTCCTCATTTTTTCTTCTTTCTTTTCTCTTTTTCTCTCTCTCCCTCTCTCTCTCTCTCTTTTAATTTTTTCATATTCTTTTTTTCTCTTTTTTTCCTTTCTAAATTTTTCCTAGCCCTTAAGAAAGAGGCATCCCGAGAATTTGATGGGTTTTAACAAAGAAGAAGGTTTAATGAAATCAGCTCAACAAGCTAACTAGCGGTATTAATAGTGGTAAGGGTTTGAGGTAAACAAAAACGACCAATAATGGCCTCCAATCCTTTCCTTGATTAATAAACAATGCACTAGGTTAATATAATGCATTTTTTCTATGTTGGCTTCATGAGTGATACAAAGGAGTGCATACCCAATCACAAAGACTTCAACCTTATGATTGCCCCAGTTTGAGTTATCAATGATGGACTTATCTACGGACATGCCTGGGAATGGATATTATTGTTTTGGATTGATAGGGTTATCGCCCTTTCCTTAGACATTTCTATCAATGGACCTTCATTTAACAATCATTTTTCACAAAGTTATGTCTTTGAGGTGTATCGTAAGGGAAGCAACTACTTTATCTCTTTCCCATGCTAGAAAGCCCCCTTATTAGAACTCATTGTTTTATTCAAAGAAGAAAAAAGGCAAACAATGAAATGAAACAACCAAGTAAAAACTTTCGTTAATACGAAATACGAGTTGCACAATAATCAAATTCATTTTCAAACTACCAAAGAGTAAAAGAGAATATAAAGGAATAATTGAAAAGAAGGTCCTAATGCATCAAAACAACTGAAGATATCTTCTAATGAATCAACTTCTTAGGCATGGGTGGTGCCAACAATGATCGGTTGCATGCCCTAATCCTTGGTGATAGCCATTATGAGCATTTTCATCATATTTCTTTGGCTTGGGTTCTAAAGGTGGTCTCCATTTCAATGGCCAAAGATATTCCTTGGAAACAAGAAAAGGTGACAACTGGGCATGAGAGCACAGTAGTTGGGTGAGTACCCTTCTTTTTTTCTTCTGGGGTGGCTGGCCATTTTGAATCATTTGGACTTGAGCGGGGGGTAATGTAGGCGATGCCAGATTGGAAGATGATGCGTGAGGAAAAGATGCTAGAGATGGAATCGGTATGACTAACGGTTTCTTGGCCATTACAGATGCACCAAGTGAATGCCCATGAACAGATGGTTGGTAGGATGTGGATACTGGTTGAGGTGTGGTCCGAAGACAGCGGGACAAGTGCAGATGTTGTATGGCTAGGTGGGGACATAGGTACACCAGATTGGGGTATGTGAAATGGGTTTGCCTCAGCTTGAGATAACAGTCAATCCATCTTGGAATCCAAGGCATCCATCATTTGCTTGAGCTCTTCAAACTCTTGGTGGGTTACAAACCGATCGTGTTAGCAAGGGTGGACATTTTTCTGAACAAAACACAAGGCCAAAGAAGCTAAACTTATTATGCAAAATGAAAAATAGATGGAAAAAGGGATGGTGAAAAGATGATTTCATGATGAAGCCTTCATTAAGCACAACTATGTAATTCAAGAATTATGTTACTTCTGCTATTTCCATTAGAGAGCATTGGCAACATGTCCAAAACCTTTGGCCTAACCTCATTTAGTTCTTTCCTTTCTTACATTCTTCTTTTTTATTTTCATCCTAAGGAGTATTGAACCTCTAGATACCATACACATGAAATAATATGAAGAAAAAACCTATGTATGTTGTGTGTGCCATTGGTTGAGTGAATGAAATCAAAGAAAACATGCTATGAATGACATGGCTGAGGTAGGGTAGGACCTATCAGGGAGGCAACCTAAGGTTATTTAGCATATATAAAGAAGTATAGAATTGAGAGGTTAGATTTATGAAATTTCAAATGATTATGAAAGTTTCATTTTTATTTTATTATCCAAGTCGAACTCAAGCGCCAATTCTCAGGCTACCTACGTACCCCTCTTGAGGGATCAGACCAAGCGTAGATCAAGGTTTTTACAACTTCAAATATAATCAAGAGGAAAAAGGAACAAAAAAGAAACAAATGATCAAAACTTGTGATATGCTGCTAAGGTTGAAAGATTCCACTATCGATAAGATTCTAAATTGTAAGCAGAGAGGAACACACTTATCAGTAGGATGTCTAGGCATCTGATCATAATTGCAGAATTTATTTGATCTGAAACCTCGAGGGAGTGGATTTGGAATTGGTTTTGGATGATGTGGAACCAAATGTCCTTCTTGTACAAGCTGAGGAAGTAACTGAGAAAGTGGCACCGAGAGTGGAATAAGCTTTCTTTTAACCTGTCTATCTGACTGGGAGGGAGAAGCGGGTTGCTTACGACTCAAAGGTCTGACTTGTTGATAAGCAGTTTGTACTTCATTTACTTCCTGAGATGGTGGAGGACCTATAGTCGGACCACGAGTTCCTGAATGAAAGACACACTCAATTCTCTTCCTGACGATGACTATGCCCTTAAAATCATTGAAATCTTGATATTTAATGAATGTAGAGAAATGTGGCTCTAAGGTCCTTAGAAACAATTAGATCATTTCTTCCAAAGGGAGGGGATTCTTCAACTGAGCAGCAATGGATCTCCATTGGTGTGCATATTCTGCAAAACTTTCTTTGGGTGTCTTTCGTATGCCTTTTACTGTCTCTCTTGTTAGAGCTAGATCTATGCCATAATCAAACCACTTTAGAAAAGTTGTAGTTACCTGATTCCAAGTCTTCTTCTTATCTACCTCAAGCGATGTGAATCAAGCTAGTGCTTCACCCTTCAAACTCTGTTGGAAAAGTTGAACAAGGACTCTCTTATTTGCTCCTAGCTGAAACATCTCTCCACCGTTTATGCTCAAATGCGCCCTAGGACAACTTTTTCCATCATACTTCTCAAATTCTGGGATTTTAACACCTTTTGGCAATTCTAATCCCGGGTATAAGCACAACTCATTGAAATCTAGTGTAGGAGAAGAGTCAATGTGCTTTAACTCCTCTAAATCTTTCTTCACCTTAGCTACATCTTCACAAATGGGTACTATGCTCAATGGAATTACTGTGCTTACTAAAGCCTGATGTTGATCTTCTGCATCAGTGTACAATTATTTGGGAATCTTTCATCCTGATAACATGATATTCTTTGAGCTGGATGTCTTAACTCTCTTGGAACTAGATGCCATAGTTCTGAAGAAACTTTTTAATTCAGAATTGGTGGTTGGCATTTCTATCTTTTTTTATTTGTTGTTACTCTTTTTGTTTTTTTTTGATTAAAAATTGGGCAACTAAAGGGAATGAGAACTGTTAAGGGCTATGTAGTGGGAGGTTTTACCTAAAGCAACTAAAGTAGGATATGCAGAATGCTAAATGTATGTGATAACCATGCAATGCCGACAAAACATCGAGAAAACATCAATAAAACCGGCTTGCCCCTAGTTCGGAACTAGATGGGGTGAACACCCGGGTAGATAAAGAAATATATCTTGATAGTAAATCTGATTGAAGATTACAACAAAAGAGAAGAGAAGAGAAGAGAAGAGGAGATAAGAGAAAATAAGAAGGAAGAAAGAAGAAGAAGGATTGAGGCAATGGAACAATGCTGGTGGCGCCAACTTCGTTATAATATATAGGGAAAAAAATAAGAAGGGAAATGGCCCTTGTGCCCCTACTAAGTGATGGTACAATAATGGATTAAAATAAAAAAGGCTTTAATCAGCCAACCAGACCCTAACGAACATAAAATCAATTATTTCAACACTCCCCCTCAAGTTGGAGCATAGATGTCAATCATGCCCAACTTGTCACACAAATCATTATGCCGCACATTATGAAGACTTTTGGTGAAAATGTCTACAAGTTGTTCTTCTAAGCTGACATATGGGGAGCGCATTTCTCCATTTACAAGTTTCTTTATAATAAAATGCTTATCCACTTCAATGTGTTTCATCCTATCATGGAGGACTGGATTAGCTGCAATGTTGATAACAACCTTATTGTCGCAATAGAGTGACATAGGGTTGCTAACTATAAAACCCAGTTCTCCTAATAGATTTCTTATCCACATGATTTCCTCAACTACATGAGACATAGCTCTGCATTCTGCTTCAGCACTAGACCTAGCCACCACACTTTGCTTCTTAGTTCTCCATGTGGCTAGGTTTCCCCCTACAAAGGCATAATATCCACTGGTAGACTTTTGGTCATCAACAGCCCCAGCCCAATCAACATTAGTATATACCTCCACCTTTAAATGCCCATGTTTCTAGAATAGTAAACCAGCTCTAGGGAAATTCTTGAGGTATCTGAGGATCCTCTCTACAGTTTCAAGGTGAGTTGTCCTAGGGTTTTGCATGAATTGATTAAGGACACCCATTACATAAGCAATATCAGGTCTGGTCATAGACAAATACAAGAGTCTCCCTACAAGTCTCTGAAACTTCTTCACATCTTTCAAGAACTCTTCCTGACTATCTCGTAGATGATGGTTCGGTTCAATTGGTGAGTCAATTGGTCTCACCCCAGTTTGCCTGTATCTTCTAGTAGATCTAGTACATATTTCCATTGAAAATAAAGATGCCCTTGTGAGAGCAGGTAACTTCAATTCCAAGAAAATAACGTAAGGGGCCTAGATCTTTCACCTCGAATTGAGTGGTTAAGAATTTTTAGTCTCTGAATTTCAGCCTCCCAATCTCCTATAATCACTATGTCATCCACATATACAATTAGAGCTGCAATTTTCCCTTCACCTTTCTTCACAAATAGTGTGTGATCTAACTAGCATTGTTTGAACCCCATCTGTTGAATTGCTAAGTGGAACTTACTAAACCAGGTCCGAGGAGATTGTTTCAGCCCATTTAAAGATTTTTTTTTTAACTTGCACACTTTCTGTTCAATGCCTTTAGCACAAAAACCTGGAGGTTGGGCCATGTGCGCTTCCTCTTCTAAGTTAGCATTCAAGAAAGCATTTTTGATGTCCAATTGGTGAAGTTCCTAATCAAGATTTGTCGCTAGTGAAAGGAGAACTCTGATAGAGTTCATTTTGGCTACTGGGGAAAAAGTCTTTGCATAGTCCACTCCATATACTTGTGTAAAACCTTTTGCCACCAGTCTGGCCTTGTACCTTTCAATAGTTCCATCAGCCTTGTGTTTCACTATGAACACCCACTTGCACCCCACTGGTTCCTTCCCTTCAAGAAGATCCACCAACTCCCAAATGTCATTTTTGTGTAATTAATCAATCTCTCCTTTATTGCATCTGTCCATTCAGGTTTGGATAAAGCTCCTGCCACATTCTTAAGAACGGGGATACTGTCAACAAAGGAGAGGAATGCACGATATGAAGATGAAATATGATCATAGGACAAAAGTGAGAGATAAGATGGTTAGTGGTACAAGATCTAACACCCTTTCTCTTAGCAATAGGAACATCAAGATCATTAATGACAAGGGAATCAACATTGAGAGGAGCAGGCATATCACTAGAAGTAAGTGTACCTGGCTGATGGGAAGGATTAACCTCTGGTGAAGCCGATGATGTTGGTTGCATAGTGTTAGGTTCCATGATTCTTTAACTCTGTTAGCTTTTGTGGTGGTGAAGAAAGACACGGAATGAAGGAGGGTCAGGTAGAAGAGATAGTTAGGTCTGAGCCTATTTCTTGTCAACCCTACTCTTCCCCTGAGGAGAAATCGAGAAGAAATGTTGATTCTCAAAGAAGGACATGTCTATTGAGATATAGTATTTACAAGAGACGGGATCATATCAACGGTACCCCTTTTGAGATAGAAGGTAACCAAGGAAGACACAAGGAATAGTATGAGGATCAAGTTTACCCCGAGTAGGTGACAAGTTATGAACAAAGCAACGACACCCAAAAACATGCATTGGAATGAGGACAATGAATCTGTAGGAAACAAAAGCTGATGTGGGGCCTTATACTCTAGTAACCGAGAGGGCATACGGTTGATGATGTACATAGTACACAGAACAACACCCATCCAAAAACATTTCAGAACATTCATATGGATTAATAAGCCACGAGCTACTTCAAGAAGATGGCGGTTTTTTCTTTCAGCAACACCGTTTTGTTGAGGTGTCCTAGCACAAGAGCTTCGTTGAAGTGATCCACTCAAAGCAAAGAATTCTATGAGATCACTATGGAAGTATTCTTTTGCATTGTCTGACTGGAAAATATGGATTTCAGTTTGGAACTAAGTGAACACCATGCGTTGAAATTCTTTTACAATTTTAGGCACTTCCTCTCTAGATCGCATAGGGTAAACTCAGGTGTATCTAGAGTAATCATTGATCAAGGTAATGAAGTACTTATATCTAGCCTCAGTAGGTTGAGTAACAGGGCCCCAAACATCAGAATAAACAATATGAAACAGAAATTTAGATATTTTATTTCTCAAAGGAAAAGTGCTTCTACAATGTTTACTCAATTGACATGTTTGACACTACAAATGACTTATTGACAAAGACTCAAACAATTTTGAAAACATAACTTTTAACAACTCAAAAGAAAGATGATCAAGACGACTGTGCCATAAATAGACTTGGCTCTCACTAGACAAACTCAAGGACTTTGTAGCCACAAAACCATCTTTATTCTCCAACACGTAGAGGTCATCCACCATGCTTCCTCTACCAATTGTCTTCCCCGAGGCCAAATCCTAAAATACACATGAAGACAGATAGAAAGTAACTAAACAGTTCAAGGAGTAAGTAATGCTACTAATGGAAAGCAGGTTTATAGGTATTTAGGAACATGTAGTACGTTTGAAAAGGTAAGGTCGAGTGAAAGAGATATGGTTCCTTGGCCGGCTATGGTGGAGAAAGAACCATCAAGTAGTTTCACCTTATCTCTCCCTAAGAGAACTAGTATCCATCTGGCGAAGAGTCCTACCATATAACTCCAAATGGTCATGAAAGGAGTTGATGATCTCTTGCTTAGGGTCAGAATTAGGATACCTTTCATGAGTTACCATGGGACTAGTCTCTTGAGATGCCATATTAGCTGAGTTATACATTTTCTGATTTTGCTGACTTGGTTTCTTGCCCTGATCAGTTGTTGACTTCTTACCCAAATCCTGTGCCCATTTAGGTTTTCTATGGGGATTCAAATAGGTATCTCTGGCGTGTCTTGCCTTTTGGCAGTGGGTGCACCAAACTTATCATTTGTTCTCTTCTAAGAGTCCCCCTTTTTAGAACCATCTCTGCCATTAGTATCTGAACTTCCCCAGACAATTAGAGCAACTGGCTCCCCCTCTGTAGAATTCATCACATTTTTTCTACTTTCTTCTGACTGAACCAAGGCATAAACCTCCTGAACTGATGGCAAGTCTTTACTTTCCAAGATCTGCACCTTGATGGACTCATATGAAGGATTCAGCCCCAAGAAGAAGGCAAATACCCATTGCTGAGAGCCATGACATCACCATACTATTTTCTTGGTTCCATCTATCATATTCAACACTTGTGCTCTTCGATTCCTTCACTTTCCCATTGATGTATCTTATTTTCCCCTAACAGTGATGTAGAGTTTTATTCCCCTAGACCATTCAAGGTAATTTAGACCATCAAAGGGAATAACAGCCATGGGGAAACTCATATCCATTCCCCCACTTAGCCCATTTTGATTTCCAGAAATCCCTGAAGTAGTAGAATTCTCAGAAGACATGGTCAACACAGATTTTTTTTTTTTTTGCATAAAAAAACTTCAACTTAGGATCCCTCCTTATATTAGAACAAAAAGCTCCACACACAACAAGTGATTAGTCCATCCACACTACAGTTTTTTGGACTTAATGAGCACAAGACCAATATCAATTTCTAGAAAAAAACAAGATGATAGATCTGATTTTTAGACCTGTACGGAGTAGTAGTCCCAACCTACTAGTTTTCTCAGAAGGTCTACAAGCAATAATCACAAGGAGAGATCCTTACACACAAGGCATCAAGCCAACAAGTAGAGAAAACAGGTCATACGTGACCTACAACAACCTTTCACAGGTACAGGATCACAAGATCCAAAACAAATAGAGGAAAAACCTCTCAAGGGTGTGCCGACATTCAATGGTTCAGGTCCATTCATTTTCCTCTTGGTACACAACCAAGGGAAGAGAAGAAAAGAAAAAAAAATGGGGCGGTACTAGTTGTAGGTCTTATTCGATCAACCCAGATGTACTTCTCTGTTCCGCCTAGATTCAACAGCTTGGAGAAGACACTTGATTGCCTAGATTCAATGGCCACGCTCTGATACCATCTTGACAGTAAATCTAATTGAAGATTACAACAAAAGAGAAGAGAAGAGAAGAAGGAAGAAAGAAGAAGGGTTGCGGCAATGGAACAGTGTTAGCTAGCTTCACTTTAATATATAGGGCGAAAAAATAAGAAGGGAAATGACTCTTATGCCCCTACTAAGTGATGGTACAATAATAGATTAAAATAAAAAAGGCTTTAATCAGCCAAACAGACCCTAACAAACATAAAATCAATTATTTCAACAATATGCATAAAGCTAGGAATGGGTTGGCTACCTATGAGGAGGGTAGGTTGCTAAAAGCTGGTTATCTACTCATTGAATGCAAGGGTAGTGATGGAAGGACGGGTGTTAAGGAGCTAAGTGTAATGGATGTTGGTTTATTACGCTCTAGTTGCATTAGAATGGGAATGAGCAAAATAGGGATGATAAGAAGAATCAGTTTAGGATGGTGGCTCAGGATTGCTCTATGGCTGGAAAAGTCGTTAATGCCTCTATAGCTAACTAATCTAAAGGAATGCGAAATGAAGTACGATGCAAACAAAGTGGACCTCTGTCATGAAAAGAATAGAAATTAAGGAAATACCTTCAGAAGAAACCAAAACTAAGGAAAAAACTTGATTGAGATTAAAACAATTGCAATAAGCAGTTTATTTGGATTATCACAAGTTTAAGAGAAAAATGCAATCAATCATTAATAACTAGAACATATGTTTCACTAAAGCATACAAAGGAACATTTTGTTATTTTATTTGACCTATTTACATTACATTTCTTTGTCATTTTTTGCTTGTTTCTCTTTTTTTTTCTAATTTTTTATTATTACATTTTACACTTTTTTTATAATTTTTTTTTGTTTTTATCAATTTCTTAAAGTAATATATGAGATTTTCTCTTGATATTTATTCCAACTCATTTGAAAATTATTGTTGTCCATTATATTATGAGGAATCTCTCTTATTCTCTTATTCCTTATTCCCTCTCTTTGTGTCCTTTTTCTCTCATTTTTTATTGATGTTGATTATTTTATTTTTTATTTTATTTTATTTTGTTTTATAACATTATTATATATATATTTTATTTTATATTTTTATATATGTTATTTGCCTTTTTATTTACTTTTTTTTTTTACATTTTTTGAGATTTTAATCTTTTTATGTTGTTACACTATGTGGGTCCTACATCACATATATACTTTTGATTTTATCTCACTTCTTATTCCTCCTTTTTCTCTTTTTTTATTCATTCTCTTTATCCTCTTTTGTTTTTTTTTTTATTTCTCATTTTGGTTTATTACTATTTTTATCATTTAATTATCATTTATTTGTTATCTTCGTTTTTTTGGCTTTTAAGATTTGATGATTTTTCTTGAATTTTGATTTTAACACTTTCATCTCTTTTTTTTGATGATTTTTATTTATTTTTGGATTTTGATTTTTTTAGTTATTATTATTTTTTGTTGTTTCCTTTTGTTTTTTTCTCTTAATTAACTATCCAAAATAAAACATGATTAATCATTCTCCTTTAAGCAATTTTGTAATTTTTTTATATTTTCTTATTTTTTTCCTCTTTTCCCCTTTTTTCTATTTTTCTCTTTTCCATTTGTTTTATTTTTAATTTTCTTATTTTTTTTCTTTTGCGTGTATTTGTGCTTAACTAACCTTTCCTATCCTTTTTATTTTAATTGATTTTTCCTTTTTCTTTTTTTTTTTTTTTTTTTGTTACCCACAAAGTGCTTAACGCATATGTCCTATCCTAGACTAAGGTAATTTCCCCTATTCCTTTCTAAACTCAAAACTTGGATTCTAGGTGAAAAATGCATGGGTTGACCCAATTTATTTCTAGACACAAGGCTTCAACAAGGTGGGCAGCCTTCAAACCTCCACCTGTTAGACAAACAGGCTTCTCTGGTTGGTGGCTAATTTGGGGGCTTTGGGTGCAACCGCGGGGAGCAAAGTCCATTGCGTCTTGACCACTTATTGACCCCTCTCCTAATAGGACATGGGATGCTAGAATCTAATAAAAATGATATATGCAAATAGTGAGTGATGTCAGGCATGCAAATGTAAAGCAAAACTATATACATACATACATACATATACATATACATATACATATATATATATATATATATATATATATATATATATATATATATATATATATATATATATACACTCATCAAGTCTTATACTATTCCTATATATTATATACTATATACCATAATAATATAGTATAACTATAGTCATACTATAGTGATATATATTGTATATTATATACTATAATATACTATAATACTATACCATAATACTATAATATATATATACTATAGTATTATAGTATAATATATTATACTATATACTATAGTATAACTATATATTATAATATTACACTATTATATAGTAATATTAATAGTACTATTACATAAAATAGTACTATAATAGTAATATATTAATATTATATAGTGCATAGTATATTAATATTATATACTATATTATAATATATTATAATATAATATTAATATATTAATATTACACATTATACATTAATAGTAATATAATGTATTAATATTAACCACTGTGGACTAATACTAATGAGAGTAGTTATTAATACTATTATTAGTACTATTAATATTAATAACCATGCAATATTATTAATATATTAATATTAGTATTAATATACTGTGGTTATTAATATTAATACTAACCATTTATTATTGTGTATTAATAATAAACAATGTAATAAATTCAGTGGTTACATTAATAACCAGAGTACCACAATGGATGTTCAATAACCAGTGTGTTATAATAACATTAATTTATTCAAATGGTTATTAATACTTTGTTATAATACCACAATCGATAACCACTATGTATCATTAATAACCATCGTTTGATTGATAAAAAGGGTTCTACATTTTAAATCATTTTTATATCATTTTTGTATTTAAATATTTTTTTATTAGTATTTATTAAGTGGAACTAAAACGTTTTTAATTTTTTCTAAGTTTTATTAATAATTTTTAGTTTTAAGTAAAAGTTTTGTGGATTTTTAAATTAATAAATTTTAAAATAGTGTACAAATCCTAAAGGTGAAGTGTTAAAATCAATAGTCATCACTTCGGCTAGACGGTTTGCTTGGGAGTGGGCCACCGAGGTGAAGTTCTGTTGGATTCCCATCTCGGCACACCAGTTCTGGAACTTGATGTCTTCGAACTGCTTCTTATTGTTCGATATTAATACCTTGGGGAGTCCAAACCTATAGGCGATGTTCCTCCAAAAGAAATTCTGAAGATTGTGAACTATGATGGACACCAATGTCTCCTCTACCCGGTTACAGGTGGGAAGGGATCGAGAAGGTCCGCGTAGGGCCAATGTGGTATGCTTGAGTGCTGCTAACACTTGTTACACTTCCAAACTATCTCCACTACGTCTACCTTCATTGTGGGCCAATAGTAGCCTTGCCTTAGAGCTTTTTGGGACAGTGCCCTACTCCCCAAGTGTCCTCTACAGAGACCTTTGTGGTTCTCGTGTAGCACTTGGTTCGCTTTGTTTGGTCACAAGTAGCATAGGTAAGGGAGTGTGAATGACCTGCGATACAGTTGATCACCAATGATAACATAGCGAGCTGACTGTCGTTCTACCCTTTGAGCTATGTTGCGTTCTATCGATAGGGTCTTGTGGCGTAGATAATCAACGAACGGGTTGATCCATATCGGTTTCACAACCAAAATAGGAGCGACCTCTTTTGCCACCCTTTTTATGCTAGGTCGTGGCATGTCTTCAATGTAGACTATCCTATTTGTAATGTCCATTGCACCAGCCAACTTTGAGAGTGCATTGGCTTTGGTGTTTTCGGATCTTGGCACTTGCTGGATGTACCAAGAGTGGAAGTTGGATAGGAGCTCTCTAGCCTTGGCTAGGTATCCCAACATGGCAGGTTCTTCGGGCTTCATATTGCCCATTTACTTGGTTCACCACTAGCTACGAGTCATTACACACTATGAGATGTTTCATGCTGACCTCCTTCGCTAATGGTAGCTCGGCTATCAACGCCTCATACTCAATTTCATTGTTCGATGATCGGAGCACGGACTGAAGAGCATACTCTAGCTTCACCTCACTAGGTCCATAGATGATCAGCCCAGGTCCGCTTCCGCGTTGGTTGGAAAAGCCATCCACATGGAGGACCCAAGGCTCCTCGCTCTAAGTTAGGTTGGGTGCCACATTGGTTGATGCCTCCAAGGCGGTCATGAGCTCATCAACTTCAGGGTTGGCATGCTAAACATGAACTTAACGACGAAGTCATCTAGGACTTTCACCTTGATCCCTAGGCATGGCTCAAACTGAATGTTGTACTCAATAAGCTTGATTGCCCATTTTGTTAGCCTTCTTGAAACATTAGGCTTCTAGAGGACTTGCCTCAGGGGTCGATTAGTTAAGACCACAATGGTATGGGCCTGAAAGTAAGGGCACAACTTACAAGCTGTTAGCACCAACGAGAAGGCTAGCTTCTCGATGTTCAGGTACTTGGTCTTCACGGTGTGCAGGACTTTACTCACGTAGTAGATAGATCATTGCACTCTGTTCACCTCGCAAATTAGGACTGAGTTGACTACCTTGTCACTCGTAGAGAGGTAGAGTTTGAGCTCGCCCTCAAGTTCTAGCTTGGTTAACAAAGGTGGCGAATTGAGGTATCTCTTGAGTTCATCAAGCACGAGTTGGCTCTCTTCAATCCACTCGAAGTCTTGGTTCTTTTTTATGGTGTTGAAGAACGGAAGACACCGCCCAATCGACTTAGACATAAATCAGTTTAGGGCAGTTATCCGACCTGTTAGCCTTTAAACTTCTTTAATCGACCTAGAGGGTCTTATATCTAGGACGTCCTAGATTTTATTTGGGTTGGCTTTGATGCCATGTCAGTTCACTATATACCCAATGAACTTACTTGACATGATCCTAAAGGCGCCCTTATTCGGGTTGAGCTTCATGTTATACTTTCTTCAAATGTCAAATATGTCATCGCCATAACTTGCAAGTTGCTTTATTTCCAATTCTCCACATTATTCCTTTCTTGAGATTTTGTATTTCTTGGGATATTTTCCTCCAAGCCCAAGAAAACAACTTAAGCGACTTATGATTGAGGAGGTCTATATTTTGTAGGTCTTTTTATTGAATAATTTGCACCCAGAGATTATCCTTATTTCATTATCTTTCATCCTAATTTTATAAGATTTGCCTAGTTTATTTGAGATAATTTTTTTTTATTTGAGACCCCATTATCTTTATCAAAGTACACTGAGTTCTAGCTAGTAAGGGCAAAGGAATTATTATTATTTTTAGTAACCCATTGAAAATTACTCTGAAGTTTATCCATTTGTTTCTTTATTTCACTACAAGAAAAACCGGCTATTTAAAAAATCGCTAGCCTAGATGTTTCCAAGGGGCGGTTTTAACAACACCGTCGACCTTGACTGAAATTAAGCAAAACACCAAATATATCAGCAGTTTTATAAATTAAACCGGTCATTAACTAGTACCGAACCAGCCGGTTCAAAATTACAAAGAAATTGAAAAGTGGCACCGCTAATATATCTTCATGACTTGCTAGACGCAGAGTTCCTGCGTTTTCTTCTTCAATGTGGAGTATCCCTTCTTTTCGAGCTCGTCTCTCCCCTTTCTTTTTCATCCTGGGGTATTCCTTTCCTTATTGAGTTTGCATCTCCCTTTGGAGGTCTTTGACTTGGAGTATCCCTTCTTTTCGAGTTTGACTGTCCCCTTCCTCTTCTAGTTGGGTGCACAAAATTTGAGTTTCCCCTTAATCCCAAAGGTTTAAGGTTTTGGTTCTTTTGATAATAAATAGGCCAGGTTCTGATCGAAGATAGACAAGAAAGGGGTTCAGCATCATCCTCATTCATCTGCTCTATATCACTTAAACTGAGTTCATTGGAGGGAACAACTAATTGGACGTGATTTTTATTGAAGGAAAAAGCTGCTCCATTCGTTTCACTTGAATGGCACAAAAAAATAGGTTTTCAAGTCTTTAGCTTTCTCAAAACTTGTGCTTGATGACAATGGCTTTTCTGGGAGCTTACCTTCGACCATTGGATTGCTAAATATTTGATTGAACTCTCTATTCATGGAAATTCTTTCTATGGATCTCTTCCACCAGAATTTGCGAATCTGACAAACTTGGAATCTCTGGATCTAGGCATGAACTTTTTCCCTGGAAATTTCCATCCAGCTTGGGAAATTTTACTAAGCTTCTATACTTGGGTGCTAGTTGGAATGTATTCACAAGACTCGCCCAGGTTTGTCTTTATTTCCTTCTCTTATTTTCCTTGCAAATTTTTGTCAAGTGCTTCACAGAAGTTTTTTCCTTATTTCACAGAAATTCCTTGCAAATCTTTATTTCCTTCTCTTATTTTCCTTCCTTGTTTGATAGTCTTGAGTCAAACCTGAGACTTGGGATTGAATCCTAGTATATAGTTATAAACGTGGCCACTGAAAACAAATGTTTGCAATTCTTTTTTGAGCTTAGCACTAATGAATACTTTCAGGTTCTATGAAATATTTACCAACTTGTTCATCTCTTTATAAAATTAGTGTCTTGATGTTCGATTCTGGTCCAATTAACTAAGATATGTTAATACACCTATATTCAGTGCTTAAAATTTCTAGGATATGCTTATACACCTATCTTTTGTTACTGTTGAGTTGTAATCCAGACTATGGTTAAGACATTACCTTTGGATTAAGTAATATGGGCTTCAAGAACCCTAGCCAAGTATTTGAAGAAACTTGGCTAAATGTTTGGGAATTTGTTTATTAAGGGAAGACAGTGCAGTTCTGATCGTGTTATTTAGTTTTCAAACTTTATAGAATTGTTTATTAAGGCAAGACAGTGAACTTCATTGCAGTTCATTCTCTCCTTAAAACATGGGGTACAAGATATATTTATAGAGAGGTAATGGTAATCAGATTACTGTTCACCAAATTTGCAGAGTTGTCACTTGCAACCTTTAACTCAAAGAAAACATCATAATTTCTATGCCCTATGAATTAAAGAATCCCTACTTGAATGATGATGGCCACTTCTGCATGAATGTATTGTTTAGATTTTAGAATAAGCTTGCAAGTTAGAATAAGTTTGCCTTGATAAAGAATAGAATAAAAGGTGAAACGATAATGCTTGATTTAATAAAAAGGATGCATAGATAATGAAACTTTAATGACCTCTTAGTATTTTATTCTACGGATGCTCCCCCTCAAGTCCTGAAGGTGAAGGTTTCCTAAGGCTACCAGATTTGATTGCACAGGACAAAGACTCCTTGAATTTTTCTTCATTGGTGGAACCAGCTACATAATGTTAGAAACAACTCCAAGATGGAAGGCTGCTCATCTTTTTGCTTTATTGATGCTTTTCTTTCTTCAGTCATCCTTATCTGAGGTAAATTACTCTCATGACCTTCAGTTAATGATCACTCTCAGAAATTCTCTCAGCTAGAAAAGGGAATTCATTAGAAGCTGGTTCAACTCAGCAATCCCACCATGCGACTAGTCTGGTATAAAATGTGTGGGTCTCAATGTTGTCCAGATAGATTTATCGTAATTACATTTATAGCTTCCATTTTCATTGTGCATAGGAAAATTCAGATATCTGAAGGTTCTCAACCAGGGTTAAACAAAGAGGCATAAAAAACCCCACTGTCAAGCACATGGAGGCAACAAGGATTTGTACCACCTATCACTGCTGTTGTAGGTGTGTCTACTTCACCTGCTGCATCTGTGAAACTTCCTATAGCTGACATGGTTACTCTTGCTGGGCTAATAGCACTCAACTATGAAGCTGTAAAGAGGGCCCAAGAACTTGCTGCCAAGATGGGATTTCATCAGGACCCACAATTTGAACCTTTGATACACTTGTTTCCTGGGCATATGACAATAGATGTTGCTGTTCAGCCAAAATCAGCCAAGGTTCCTGTTCTTCGTTTGGATGCACTTGGCAGGGAGATTGATGAACATGGAAATGTTATGATTACCTTAACTGATGAATTGCATTAGAGAACATGCTATCTTAAATTTGTGCATTGTTTAATGAAGTAGTAAGAACAATAATTGAGAAATATTAATATTCTCTTAAAGAATTATTTTGCGAGCTTAAGGCATAAGAAGGTGCTTAAAATTTAAATGCGTTTAAGAGCCTAAATTTCCTTCTTCCAGTTCACAGTCTCTTTTTCTACTTGTGGAGTATGGTACTTAGAGTAATGGATTTTTGGGAATGCAAATCATTAAACTATGATCTTGTTTATAATTATAGAGTATTGATGCAAGAATTGTGATGATATTTTTGTTCCTACTCACAAGTTTGGTACTAAGCTGGGGAAGTGGATATTTCCAAAGTTTAATTCCTTTACTTGTATGTTGTAGATGTGATGTGACTGTTTGGAATAGGACCAAGAGCAAGTGTGATCCTCTCATCAGCTTGGGAGCAAAGTAAGTTGGCAATGAAATGGTTGCTTACAAGCCTTTTGATTATTTTATGTTTTTTCCCTCAGCATTTGAACATTTCTTTCTCTCAAAGTATATTGTTCTCTGTCACTTTTATGCTTGAGCTACTAATATTTTCCTTGACCTTGATTGTGGATTTGCCTATTAAATGTATAGATATTGGGGAAATCAAATTCAGGTAATATGCACCAGTTAATGGTGGGAATTCATGTTTAGTAGAGAACCTTTTATTTTGGGTGCCATTCCAACTTTACTTCATTTGTGTAGCTTCTACTGCCAGATATGTCCACTCTGAGGCATAAAGTTCATTATTAGCTATACCTATCATGCTTTGGTTTTCCTGCAAAATCTAGATATTACCAAACAACAGAATTTTACACAAAGTCACGAATTAAACTTCTTATTAGATTAGCAGATATTTTCATATATTACCTGTTAGATGTTTCATTGCACTTCCTATTCAGAATATATTGAAAACCTGCCATTTCTGGTTGCATAGATACTATTTTGAGGTTCTCAAGGCACTTGAATCCAGTATATGCTTCTCTTTTTTTTTCAAAATGGTATTGCTCATACTTCAAACAAGTTGAATTGAGTAGGAAAGACATATCTTGGATTATCTTGTTACAACCTACTGATTTCAGCATGACTGAAATATCTTGGAACATATAGGATCTAAATGCACTCAACTCCATGATATGAATTAATATTTCTATCTCATACCCCGGAGTCCTTTTTAGAGGAAAAATAGCAAATACCGGAAAATGTGAATTACTCATGTTTGTTGTATCTTGTTATCATAATGAAATTTCAGCAGCAAATGCTATTATTGATTCACATGGTTCTAGACTTCTTGTGACAAGTGGGCTATTTTCAAGCGGATAGGATTATTGAGCTTATTTACCTTCAGAGTAGCTATTGTTCGAGATCTGTAATCACCAAAACTATTCTAGGGAGTTCAACCCAGAACTTTCAGTTAATTTTAAGCATCTATATTTCTGCAGATATAAATCATCTCCAGAGGAAGTCACTGCATCTTGTGATGTCACATTTGCGATGCTTGCTGATCCTAAAAGTGTAGTATGTATGGTTGATATAATTCAACAGGAATGCACTTAATTTCATATGACTGATTATAGGTATTCTTTTTCAGGTGGATGTTTCTTATGGCAAGTATGGAGATGCAAATGGGTTGCGCCCAGGGAAAGGGTATCAGGAACAACAGCTGGAAACGGCTCCTAATACCCCGTAGGCTGAGGAGCAAAAGGAGGAATCCGCCCGAGGAGGGGCTCGCGTCTGATTAGCTAGTTGGCGAGGCAATAGCTTACCAAGGCGATGATCAGTAGCTGGTCTGAGAGGATGATCAGCCACACTGGGACTGAGACACGGCCCAGACTCCTACGGGAGGCAGCAGTGAGGAATTTTCCGCAATGGGTGAAAGCCTGACGGAGCAATGCCACGTGGAGGTAGAAGGAATTTTCATTTAACCCTCATCAAATGGATTCAAGATAAATTTATAATGCCATCTCTATGAAAACGCCCTTGACATTCTAGAAGTTTTTATTTGTATATCTAGTTGGCATCTTCAGATGGAAAGTGATTTTTTAAGTACTTCTCAGGAGATATGTAATAGTAGTATGGAGATCACAAACAATTTACAAAATTAATAGCTTATAGCAGAGTCGTAGAAGAAGCTATACATACAAACTTTTGATGACAATGACTACATGCTATATACTCCTTTCCAATTAACCTCTGTTCTTGCTACACCAAAGATAAACAACATTCCAATCCCTAGGAATTCAAGTCAAGTAGGGCAAGAACCTAATGAATCCAATTTTCATTAAGCACATGAGACAATATCCACAGGCTTCTTTCAAAATCTTTCCCCTGTCTAATTTGTTTGAGGAATCTTTCCAATTAGAATAAGATGAAAGGCTTAAAGCCATGACCATGGTGGCTATAAGCCCAACAAGTAAAGCTTTCATCTCTGGCTTTATTGACTCTGCCTCAACAATGGACAGCTGAAAGTCTAAACCATATTACCCTTATTGTTTGAAATGAATACTCTACACCATGAGGGTTTGGGGTTGTGTGGGGAATCAAATATGGAACCAACCTTGACTCATCGAATTACTTCAAGTGACCAACAAGAACATGTGTTGGTGAGGGCATGACCATAAATCATTTAGTTCTCTACTGCATGAATGATAAATATGTATTTTTTCCTGCGTACAAAGGTTTAGCAACCAGTTCATGTTTCTTTAATTACTTATAAGCCTAATCACACTGGAGTTTAATCCATTATTGTGTAGTTGCCTGTATTTTGTTTTTTTTTTTTTCACTTAGACCCAACTATTAATTTTTTTCTTTTTATTTATTTCAATTTCTTCATGTTTTCTACACTAGTTGATCAAATTGGAAAGTTTTATAAAATTTGTTATTTGTCTTTGTTCTGATTCAAGTGCCTTAGGCTTATGGGTTTTGTTTATTTTGTTTAATTTCTTTTCATTTTTTTTTGCATGGGACTAAACAAGACAAATGAACTAGCCCATCTGTTCTTTACCATGAGAATCATTTCCCTGTTCTGATTCTGCAGATCTCACTTCCCTCACCAACCTTTTTGACTATGACTGTAAAGCAATGTTCTGAAAATCATAGAAAAATAATAAGAACCTTTTCTGTTTGTTTAGAAATCTATAAAAAATTAAATAAATCTTATTCTGGTAAGGTTTTTATAACAAGTTCCTTTGAAAGCTTCATGTTATTTATAAAAAACAAACTAAAATAAGCAAATGAACAGAAGAGTAGAGAACTAGGTCTCAACTCTCAAGTGAATTGGTTCAAATCATTGAATCATGTAAATGGTAAGACTCATGAGTTGAATTGTAAGATTCAAATACTGATCATGAGATTTTTCTAAGTAAAGGATTTAGATGTAAGGTTCGAATTGAAACTAGGGGTGCATTGTGTTGGGTTGAGGCCAATCCTAACCCAACCCAAGTTGTTGAACCCTCAAGAAAGACTTCATTAAAAAGTGCTGGTTATTTCATTGGGTGGAGGTTTTCTTTCCTATCCGTTGTACTTTTCAGAGGTTCTTTTTGCTTACTTGAATTGAAGTGACAGTAGTATGTTGTGTGGAAATTATTTCTCTTACATAAATCAAGATATTTATTCATGTCACTACTATCAACAGGAGCTATTATAAATGCACGAATGCTGGATGTAATGTTCGCAAGCATGTGGAGATAGCTTCAAAGGACCCAAAAGCAATCATAACTACATATGAGGGTAAACACAACCATGAGGTACCAACAGCTTGGAACAGCAGCCATAACACAACCAACAATAATATGCCACAGATAAAACCTCAGACCGTAGTTTCAACAAGTCTTTCATGTAGTATGAAGCCTTTCAAGGCTATGATTTTCTATGGTTTCAACAAGTCTTTGATAACTCGGAAAGCCTTTCAAGCCTTTCAAGTCTTGAGTCTTGGGAGAAGTTGTAAATCAAGTATTTTGAGAATGTATGATGGAATTTGTAAAAAAGAATCTTTCAATTTGAAGCCAAGATGTATTAATTTGTGCTTTTAATGTATTGCAAATTTTTAGGTAGAAAAATGTTTTGATTGGAGAAGACTTTTAATTTACATTTGTATTGATTTTTGTTTTTCATTAGTTTCCAATTTTGATGAAGGTAGACAAAACAGGTTATTTGAAGCAAAGCATGAATAATATTTAAAAAAAATTATGGATTGTATGGGAAAAAATATATTTAGTGGCAGCCGCAAAAACTGCCGCTAGATCATCTAACAAGGTTCGTTGGCTGCCGGTAAATTTTCTAGTGGCAGTTTTAGGGACCTTTAGCTACAGTTTTGACTGCCGCTAAAAATCACTTTTGCCAAATCATATCTAAGCCGGCAATCATAGAAACCACCACCTTTGGCAACACATATCTAAGATGACAGTTTATAATGTGTCTATGCCGGTGGTCCTAACCACCACCTTTGGTGAAATAAGGCATTTATGGCGGCGGTTTAACTAGATGACAATTCAGTCTAAGCTGGCGGTTAAAATGGCCGGATTTGATTACATAATTTAACTAGGGTGGCGGCTTATTAAAATGACAAAATAATATAAGTTGGCGGTTTGGACTGCCGGCTCAATAAATATGCCGGCAATCAGACTGTTGTCTAACTATCCTATGCTGACGGTTTGGACCGCTGCCACACATTATATGGGCCGGCAGTTCTCTAAATACTGCCAACGGATGAGTGGTTGGACCGGGTCCCTACGACGACGGTCGTTGTCTTCTAGGCCAGCGTCCATGACCTAGGGTGGTGCAACTGAAAATGGCGGCCACCTAATCGTCGGCTAATGTTTAAGTCGGAGTTTCAGCTAGCGCTGGCTTAGCTTGTTTTTCTTGTAGCCTTAGGGAAGCCAAAGATGCTCATTTGATATTGGGCTAGGTTTCCAACAATTGCTTTTACTAGTGTAATCCTTCCCCTTAAAGGATAAATATATGCTTTTTCACACTTCTTATTTGTCATTGATTTTTGGGTAAATTTCTTAGACTATCCTTATGGTTTAGCTAATTGATTAAGTGTACCTTTACTGTTTTAAAATTGACTAAATCTGACCCACTGTTTCTGACAATTGATTAATACATCCCTTACCGTTTACATCGTTAAAAATACAAAAAAGATTATTTTACCAAAATTTCCAAAATAAAACCTTCACTCTCCATTACTTCTAAGCACGTTCAGCAATTCAAGCCCTTAAAAGGTCTATAATTCTCTTTGTTGATTTTTTTTTTTGTTTATTCTCTTATTTCTACTGAATTATCAATTCTACCATGTATTTGAGAACCCCTTTTGGTTCAATTACATGCACTCAATAGCATCTCTGAAAAGCTCATTAACTGCAGCCATGAAATGAGGCAAACAATAAATCAGGTTGAAAATCCTAACTAAAAAACTGAGGAAAACCACAACTTGTCTTGGTGGGATCCGAAGACTACGAAGAAGCATGGGAGGAGGGCAAATTTTTGAGGTACTTATTCAGGACTCCGGTGTTGGAGAAGTACACCAGTAAGCTGCCTTCGGACTCCCTTGTACCACTCCGGTCTAGAAAAGATGTGTTTTTTTCCCTTGTACCACTTCGGTTTAGAAAGAGTTTTTCACCAAAAAACCCATTTCCACCATCCTGACGACGCAGCCGATGACAAGCATATGCCTTCCTGGTGCTGTGAGAAGAGGAGGAAAGGAAGATTCTTCCAGAGCTGTGTTCCTAGAGCTTTGACCAAGTGCTTGGAGGTGTCTTGAAGATGACTCAGATTCAATTGTAGTTATTGATTCAAATGGCTCAACAACGGCATCCATTTCAATCCTCTCTCTACGATTAGAAATATCTTGCCCACTGGAGGATGGATCATGGGCTGACATCTCTATATTGGTCGTTTCAAAACTGGCTTGAATGGCCAGTGAGAGTTAATCTTTTGAGGAATCGGGACGAAATTCTCGTCCACATCCTCGTCCCCTTCCCTTTCCACGGCGAAACCATGAATTCGCTAAGTTGAGAAAAATGTCACAGTAAAGAACACATTTGCTAAGTTCAGATTCCATAATAAAGTCACCTTCGAATCGGATTGGGACGCAAAAACAATGAATTTTTTAGCAAGGCATGCCTCATCCTCACATAGGAAATTCTCTAGGCGGAAATGGATTTGTAGAAGAGAATTTTAACATAGACAAAATCCTAAGAAAGCATGGAAATTGGAAAGTGTAATGCATTACAAGTTATGAGATGTCACCTCAAAGTCATCATAATCTTTGTAGTATTCATATTGTCCTGGATGCTGCCTGCATTAAACAAAATATAATGGTTCAATGCATGGTTTGGTTATTTTGAATTGCAAGACCACCAGCATTACGTCGTAATAATAGAAAAGAGAGTCTACCTTTGGCATATATGACATGTATAATGTTTAGTAGATATGTGTGACAGTGTGAGTAGAGCTCAGTATCTCCATAAAATGGAGTTCTGCAGAATTCACACATAGGATGACCCATGAAGCCAGCTCTGTTTTCGTCCAAAACGGAGGAAAAAAAAATTCGCAGGGAAGGAGAACAAGCACGATGGAGCAGACCATTTGGTTGTCGTCCTTCAGCTCTCTCTCTCTCTCTCTCTCTCCCCCCTTCTCTACCATCATTTGGGCACCACTACTTCAACTTCAGGCGAAGTAGGGACCTTCCTCTCGCGGTGGTGAACAATGAGCTCGAATCACCGCAACAGGCTCCTAATGCGGTTGTTTCGCACATTGCCAGTTGGTGAGGTAGGGATGTCGAGCACTTGTCTCTGTCTCTGTCTCTGTCGACCATCTGCTCATTGTACCTGAAGCGAGACGATTGTCATGCCGGAAACAACAGAGATGAAGTGGTGCCAGAAGCGGAGACGATTATGAATTGTCTGTTTACTTCATTCCGGCTCTGGGAATTCAGGAGAAAGAGGACCAATACTGACCTGTAGTTGACCACCTGTGGATGATGGTCCTGTTTACTCCATTCTGCGCCACGGTGGCGGATATGAGCTCAGAAGAATAGATACTTCCATGTTTCAAAAAGAGTATCTGCTGCCTTTGGTGGAATTAAACACTTCTTCGGAAGCCGAGGCTCCCCATCACTAATAATTTCGTTGTCGTCATCGCCGTCCCCGTCACCATCACCATTACTACCGAAGAAGCTGTTCAAACTATCACCTTTGTTGCCATCTAACCCATCTTCACCATCCATCTCGTCATCTTCTCTTGTAATATTCCCATTATTGCTATTAACCACCTTTTTGTTTGGAAACTGCGTTTGAATGGCCGCCGATGGCCATTGGCTCCGTCAAATTCTTCCCGTCTCGAGGTGGAGAAAACACCACTGGCAGGTACTCGTCCGTCTCGAACACGAACTTTGAGTTCTTGAAGTGCTCTTTTAATGCCTCCAAGCCCTAAACTCGCCAGTGAGAGTGAGAGAGAGAGACGAGAGGCAAGGGGAGGTTTGAGAATGGAGAGAGAGAGAGCGGAGAGAGACAGAGGCGGAGGGGAGGTCTGAGAACGGAGAAAGGAGAGAGACCAGAGGCAGAGGGGGAGGTTTGAGTACGAGGGTAATATTGGGTTTTGAAAAAAAAAAATTGTAAGTCACGTGGGGTCACATATGCATAGATCGTAGTATTAATGGATGTTAATGGTTGGGGTAAAATTTACATGATTTTTTCAAGAACATCGTTGAATGTGCATCTTGTTACTCTTTTGGTGATTATGAGTACACCCAAATATTTACCTTCCCTATTTGACCTCGGGATACCTGTTGCTCTAGCTAATAATCTTTGAAATTTAGGGTAAACACTTTTGGAGAAAACATCCAACCTCTGAATTTGTTTCGTAAGAGTTTCACAACAAAGGACAAAAAGCTAACAAGAGAGGGGATCTCTCTATCTTAGATCTTTGCTTGGCTTAAAGGATTTTGTATGAGATCCATTTGTGAGGACTTGAAGCTTCCCGTTGTTACAAATTCCATGATCCATTTAATCAATTTCTCATGATCCCATTTTCTGGAGGATTAAGTGAAGATAGTCCCATTCCAATTTATCACATGCTTTTTCTATATCAATTTTATGGGTTACCACTCTTTTTTTCCCTTCTTTTTTTTTTTTTCATTGAGTGGAAAATTTTTTGAAAGATTTAGTACATTGTTTAAGATTTGCCTCTCAAGTATGAAAGCTGATTAGAGAGGGAAACCAATTTTGTTTAGGATG
Source organism: Nelumbo lutea (assembly GCF_056320005.1). Classification (NCBI taxonomy): domain Eukaryota; kingdom Viridiplantae; phylum Streptophyta; class Magnoliopsida; order Proteales; family Nelumbonaceae; genus Nelumbo; species Nelumbo lutea. The sequence goes on from NC_142684.1 coordinate 127,089,916, forward strand.
AACTTCATTTGATTTGCAAGGATTTTGCTATTATCTTATAAATAACATTACACAGACTAATTGGTTTAAAATGATTTAGATTTTTTGGGTTTCTTATTATGAGGATTAAAGCTAGATAGGCTTTGTTAAGATCCCTTGTTATTTTTCCCGAGTGAAAGAAAGCTTGGAAAGTATTGATAGTCGAGTCTTTAATTATAGGCCAGTATTTCATAAAAAACCACATTTAATCCATCTGGACTTGGGGCTTTCAAAACCCCTATCGAGTTCAGGGCTTCTATGTTTTCTCTCTCTCTCTCTTACGAGTCTCATTTTCTTCATCTGTGGTTGTCAGGTTAATGACACTGAGAAATTATTGCATTCCTTCTATGCCTTAACTTTGCATTCTCTCCATGAAGGACTTGGTTAAAATATCTTTGACTTGGTCAATTAATTTGATCCAATTAGTGTTTTGGTCCCTCATTGGTAGGATTTGATTTTTATTCCTTTCAATGATTATTATAGTATGAAAGAACTTAATATTCCTATTTCCATACTTGAGCCACATGGATCTAGACATTTGAGTTGTATCAGGAATGCTTTTTCTTTATTCTTTACTGTTCGCCTACCTGGATCTCTTTCCCTTTCTTGTTGGACTTCGTTCAGTTTTAAGTATTTCCAAAGGAAACTCTATTCCAATGTTTAAGGCATGCGGCAGTTTTTTTATTGAATTTTTGACCCATTGAACCCCTTGTGTGTATCAGAGATTTTTTTTTTTGAAAGATATCAGACATCATTCTTTCTATGATCTGATCGAGGGTCAACAGTAGTTCAAATTTAAATGGCTTGGGACCCTTGTTTACTTTGTTTTCAGTGGTAAACAACAAAGGGGTATGATCGGAACTTAAGAGCGCAAGATTAGTTACGGTTGCTTAGTCCCATTGGTGGATTTTCACACCAAACTGCTTGAAATTTTTAAATAAAACTGTTAAAAAGGTGAGCATAAAAAAAGTGATTATTGATGTAAAACGTCATTTTACATCGATTTATGATGTAAATCTCATTTCATCCAAACGCCAACAAAATCGAACTAACAGTAACGTTTTACACTGCATCCAAATGCCAATAAAACCGAACCAACAATAACACCGCAAAATATGCCTCTATGTTCCCATGAGCATCCATTTCAATGAGATTACAATTTTCTAACATATGAGTAAAACTGTTTTGATTGAAAGCTCCCCCGGCCCTGTCTTCGTGGGATTTGTACGAGTTGCAATCACCAATAACGCAGCACGGGCCTTGGATGTTGCCACTTTTATCTTTAATCCATTGCCACACTCTCGGATGTTACATCTTGTTTGGGGCGGCATAGAGGAAGGTTATTTCCCATTTCAAATTTAGGCCGCCATGATTATAGATGGCTGCATGCTCAAGTTTGTCATTTGAAGTAATAAGATTTAAATCTATATCAAGGTTTTTAAAACTGAATCGGATGGGTTGAACGGTCTGATCATTTGAACCGAACGAATAACCTATTATGATAAAAAAATAAAAAAATAAAAAAATAAAAGATAGTAAAAATTATTGGACAGTTCGAATGATTTAACTGCCCAGGTCAGCAGTTTGTTGACCAAATCAATGGTTTTTGGCCACAATGATGGTTCTAAGATAAAACAAGTGACCGGTTCCTGGTTTTTTCGATCTGACCATCCAGTCCAAATTTGAAAATCATGATGTATATCATCTTTCCATAAAATCCAGAGACCACCAGCAAAGCCTGCATGATTAATTACAAAAAAGAAACTTATAGTATTTAAATTTTCTATGATAGTACTTGTGTTAGACAGTGTATGCCCTTAGCTCCAATCAGAATGATGTACATTATGACATTTAATGTAAATGAATAAAGTACATATTTGATTCATGTTATTATGGTGTGTTTTTGTGTAATGCTCTTAAGCTGGACACATATGAGACTCGTGTTAGTTTAGAATTTTCACAGCCGTTGGATAGATCTGGGGAGATTTATCTTGCCAAGGCTAACACTGATGTGCCGCCAAGTTGGTTGGGGTGGTTTGTCTCAGCTGCTAGGATGAGACCTGAGGTACATGCAGTGTGGGTTTTCTTGAAACCCTGAACCAGACCAGAATTTCAATATTGTCTTGGACCTTGGAGATAGATGGACAAAACTGGAATGTTACACTTGATCCCTAGACTCGATTATAATACTATGTTGATACGATAGTGGCTCTTGCGTACACCATGGCTGAATGCACATCATTGTCACGATGTCCTTAAGATCATTGGGTGATCTCTCTTTGTGGTGGGCCCCACTCTAGCTTCCTTCCCAAGAGGAACTGTGCGGAACCCTAGCCATTCAGGGCCCATCTAAATCTGGTTTTATGAAAGTCAATGTGAACCACTTTGATTTAACGTAAATTAAATTAGGGCGTAATATTTCATTCCCTCCATTGAAATATGAGTGCATGTGATAGGGCGATTCATATGATGAACTCTCTAAAGGCCGTCCATCATTAACATGAAGATGTATCATTTAATAATGAAGAAATACACCATAAAATTTTTGCTATTAGATATGATCATCACTTGCTACTGTTTCATTATTCTCATAAGCTTTTTTTTTTTTTTTCATTTCAGATTTCAGTGTTAGTCTGGCTCTTATACTAGACGTTTGCATCATCCTTGTTAAACATACCAAAGGATTGATTCCTGATTCTCTGTTGAGTCAGTGTAGGTTTATCATGTATCTATCTATTTGTTTTGTAATCTTGATGTGCACTCCTACACTATTTACATATACAAGGTATATATAGATATTGACATATAAAACAAGACCCAGCATAAGCCCAAATTCCCATGATGGGCTAGAAAGGATCACCCTTAATAGTATGGGGATCTATATGGATCTAATTTAGGGACATGGGTTGTATGGTGGTATTAACCTTAGATAATCGGATGTGGAGTCAAATCGGGTACCGGACTTTTGGATTCATAGTATAAACACTTGATTTGAGTTGTAGTGTCTTGTAGGCCCATTTATTTTTTAGCTTCAGTAATGGGCTAATGCAGCCCAGAAAGTTCGGAAATTGAGCCCATATAATGTCGGATGTCATGTCCAGGGGTGCAAGAGGGGTTGCCCGAATTGAAAGATTTCAAGTACATTGAGCTCAGGTTCGAGCCCGGGCCCATCGAAAATTTGACAAATGCCTCATCCTGACCCAGTGCTCTCCCAATTTATATTAGTTATAGTATTAAGAGGTTAAAAACTGACTTCAAATCCTACAGTAACCTAAATCTAGCCTAATTTGTTCAAGATTAACTTAGGCTCCATTTGGTTCACGGGAGTAGGGGTCTGTAATCAGAATTGAAATGTGTTATTTCAATTTCAACTGTGTGGTTGGGTGGAATCAGAATCCTATTCCTATTCTTGTTGGAATGGCTTTCCCCATTTGAAGAAATGGCCATTCCCTGCCCCTTCCTTGGAAATGAAATCCTATTTCTGCTGATTTCAATTTTCATTTTCATTCCTGTCTAAACCAAATAGATGGGAGTAGACTATTCCGATTTTGATTTGAAAGGATTTTCATTCCAATTCCAATTCCAACCGTAAATCAAACGAATCTTTAATGAACTTCACTTTATCCATGGGCTTAATAACTTTATATGACATGTTCAGTTTATTTATGATGTTTATGATCCAAATTAACCACGTTATCATGGGCCTCTGGTAACGAAGCATGCCGTTCTTCTTTACGCTAGACCGATGGATTGAAAGCCCAACTTAACATAAATATGTTTCTGCGATTAGAAGAATCACCTAAAAAGGCTTTAAATCCAGCCCATCCATGGAATGGAAGCCAACACAAAAACGCGCAGAATGTAGGAGGCTCCAGTCTCTCGTGTTTATAATTTCACATGACTCTGTCTATTGTTTTTCAACGTCTCATATCATCTGCGGGTTCATTCAGTGAAAATGGATATTTGGAATGGCATAATGAATCTTATTTACTTAGTAATAGGCTTGTTGAATCCGTACCCTGTTCTAAGGCTGTGTTTGGTTTTGATATCTCTTATTTTCTATCAAATCTCTTATAAATTAAATGTGGGAAGTCAAGGTCAAGTAAATGGGTCGGGGTTGAATCAAACAATGATTCCTTCCTTCAGTTATCAGTCATTTCTCCAGGTCCAGGTGAGTTGGTCTTTGGTCGGAGTGTTAGTCGGACTAATGATTTTATATATATAGATGGGATAGGGGTAAGCAGTTCAGTGGCACGTGACGTGATATATAACCATGGCAAGTATATGGTTAATGGTAATTAAAGATTTTGAAGTCTGAATTTACTATGGAAGATGCATTTATATACTAGAGAATGGCGACGATGCAATGACCATCCCATCATCATTATGGATGATGGTGTATTTTTGTGAATATTCTGAAAGCACCCCTCCATCTGGCATCTGCTATTCTGCCAATCTGCCATGCTATCAAACGTAAAATAGGAAATGGGGAGGAAGCAGGGTTTAGTCTTTTCTTTCTTGTCTGCCCGATCATCGCGCTGCCGCTGCCCTCCATGTATATGTTGTTTTTCCTCCATTAACATTAGTAACGCCATCGCCATTATTCAAGTGCTGCTTCTGCTCGAGCCTCGAGGACGAGGATACTCACCTATTTCATTTCATCCTTCCTTGTTGGGTGCCTGCACGCGGGACGGACCTGTCATGGTACATGGACTGACTCATCGCCCCATCCCCATGTCCATGTGTATTCTCTGTACGTCTCGATCCAAATCACTTCATTTGAAAGTAATGTCCGCTGCGTCCGGCTCTCATGTCTCAACCACCGTGAGTTTCCCTCCAACAGGCAACACAGTGGGATGTGGGAAACGGAAACCTTTATATGCTAGAACTTAGGGAATGACATATCATACTCATCCAAACACCAATAATGTTGTACAACTGTGAGTTTTTTTACTGTTGCTGTTGGGTGTGTGTGAAATTAAACTTTTAAACTATGACTATAAAGAACAGAAAGACAAAGCTCTGTTATCGAGGAAAGAGAGAGAGAGAGAATCAGAGAGCTGATCAGTGATCACTGATCGAGCGGAAGCGCATAGAAGCATCGATTTCTACCATCATCAAGGTGTTAGGTGTGGGAGTGGGAACGCCATGACTAAAGTCATAGATAAACATAAACTCACACTTGTGTGTGTGTAGCTTTGTTTTTAAGCGTACAGCGATTCCAAAAATCAAGCCTCTGGGCTCTAGCATCAATTGGGAATTTCCAAGTCAAGAAACCTACCTACCTGTCAGACATCTCTAGTGCTGCTTCCCAATTTCCAATTCCCCACTTCACGAGGCCACGAGGGGAAAAAATAAATAAAAGAAGGTAAAACCCCCCATCTTTTGCAGGATGTTTGATTGAATTGAAGGTCGTCTTTTATAATTTGACCCAACTTTTTACCTCCATGTCTTATTAATCATGGCCTTTTCCCTTTACCACTACAGTCATAAATTTTCGGGGAAAAAAAAAATGAAATCGGAATAGTAAAATTTTGGTAGGAAAAACTTCAGACGTTTTGAGAGAGTATTGTAATTTTGAATTAAATTAATAAAATATGAAAGAACCATTGAATATGCATAAAATTATCTCGTTATCTGCTTTGGACATCATTTGAGTATTTTTTTTTATGGGAACTTAAGTCATAACAATGGGAATATTGAAAAACTATTATAAAAGTATTAAACATTAGAATATGTTATGTAAATATCTTTATACAAAATTACAAATAATGCAATAAAATTTCGTCATTGAAACCTCAGAAAATTTCATTTCCTTACACCTAAACAAAATGCTAAATTTTCACAGAATTAAACACGTTGCTTATAATTTGGTTTAGCTATCGGATTTCCTCCTCACCCACCTTAGAGCAGCCATAGATTGGAAACACCTCCAATCACTAAAGATATACAAGTATGAAGATGTTTCCAATGTGTGGCTGTAACGGCAATGAATGAGAGTGAGAATCAATTTTGTGAAGAGGAAAATCAAACTCTTTAATTTAGCCATTTTGGATGAATGACAAGGGTCATATGACTAGAGAAATTGGTGTGTCACTCAAACAAATTGAGAACCTCTCTTTAATAATGTACTAATGGGGATCCGTGTGATGTATGAGTTTTGTTAAAATAACTTGAGACAAAAGAAGTTAAGGTGCAGATTGAGTAGGTCTATTCCGAGCCCAACCCAACTCAATCAAAGATTTTGCATAAATAAAGCTTGAATATATTGCACACTTGGATTTTAACGAGGCATTTGTTGATTAATGACAGTACAAATTATCTTTTGTCATTATATTACATAATGCCAATATTATTAATACTTATATCTCTATCCTTTTATGTTTATTTGTCTACATGTATTGTATAGTATGTACAGGTTGCACTAATGAAAACAAAATAAAATTATAGACAAGTGACCCCTCACAAAAGTTTTTGATGAGAAATCGATGGAGCTTATGATGATCATATGTAAGTAGAGGCCTATCATTAATACATGTCTTCCTGTACACTGAAGCCACAGGGGTAAACCCATCGCCATTCATGCCACAATCTACCAGAGTTGCTTCATTGATGAGTTGTCTACTTCTCTATTTGCTTTGATGAATTGTGGACAAAACCTGTACTTGTAATAATCCGATTGGCTTCATTTTGCTTAACAATCCACACATGTTACTTCTCCAATAATTCACTTCGTTTTGTAGGTTTCATAATCCACGTCTTTGTTGGTCTTTTTTCTTCATAATTTATTTTTTCTTTAAATTTTGCACTATTGTCCCAACATAGTTGAAAATGAAAAAGGAAAATCAATATCTGTTCTCTAATTACAAATTTATATTTTATAATAAAGACGCTTTCCTCATATAATTTTATATTTTAGAAAATTCCTATGGGCCAAACCTTATGTATCAGAACAAGATCAACCCTCCTGACGTAGACTGCAATTCAATAGCCATCCTAGGCCCATTAAGTAAGGCTATCTATAATCCCATTCCCATCTCTCTCTCTCTCTACTGTTAATATGTATGGGACAGTGATCCACCCCAATTTGGTAAAATAGACGTAACATCTACTTATGATCATATCGAATCTCTGCTGTCTCTCACCCGGCCGTGGGAATATTTACCAGGAAGAGAAAAAGAAGAAGAATATATATATATTAGCCATAAGCCTAAAGTGAATTTGAGAAAACTGTTCCCCAATTATCACGATACTTGTTTATTTAAACAGTTGGTGAAAAATACTGGACACACAATTAATACAGATCAAGCGGGTTTGATTGGACCCATGTGTCTCTTATTGAATCAATTTCCTAAGTTTTGATTAATTAATTAATAGTTGTACGAACCAACTTTCCTGCTGACTGCTGTGTGTGGCCATGCATGTTTTTTACTTTTGTTGGATTCGGTCATACAAATTAAATAAATAATAAATGGAGGTTCGAATCCATTGACATTCTACATCTACATACAAATGGGGATTTCTGGTTGGTATGTGATTCATTCAGTAGAGCTAGCCTCTATATTTTGTCTGAATGTTCCTGGAAAAACTTGGGTACTGACTTGATTGCGAGGAGGAATCAGTTTGCAGTTTGTTCCTATCTTGTGTATATTTATAATTAAAGCTTTTCCTTTTCAAGATGGGCTCATCGCCAATCCAAACAGTTGCTCATCAAAAACAATGTTTTATGTTTATTCGTTTTTGTGACAAATCAGAAAAGGATTTGTTTGGTCTTTTATCTACTTGTCGGTTCTCTACACATCTACTGTTGGGCGCATTGTGTGGAATCTTCCGGTGGCTCGTCTCATTTCCGATGTCTTTTCTTTTTGCAGTATAATTTCCTTGGTCATGGCATGATGGCAATTACCATGAATGAGACAGAGAAGAGTTTCAGACAAACAGTGGAAAGTGGAATCCATAAGAGAACCCGGGAACAAGGTGAGTTGGCAAACACGCTGGGATTCTTCTGAGTTAATTGCCACGTTAGACGTTACCTTTCAGTTTTGTCCCATCAAAAAACAGTGGTATTGTCTTGGATACTGGGCCACAAGGCCCATCCTAGAAGTTGCAGTGCGCTGCATAGTACGAGATCAGAGCTCACTCCTGACTCAACTATAAGAGAGTGAGCTTAATTTCTTATCATGCTTTATGCTTTGGTGTTTTGTAGGAGTTGTTACAGAAATTTACTCTGCGGTTTCATTGTTTCATTGATCAAGCTGGTTGGACAATGACATGGAAATACGATCTCTATCTCAATAAACAGCAGGAAGCGTGAAAGAGCGCATTTATGAGATGTTTAACTTTAAACAGGCAAGTATCATAATCTTGGTTGAGTTTCGGGCTTCGGGGAAACCATTAAATTGTTGGACAACAGTACTGAGCGCAGGACACCCAACAGCCAAAACTTAAAACCTAGTACGAAAGATTGGATGGGTGTAGGGGGGGACTACAGTACAGACTAGTTGTTGTATTTATATATACAAAGAACCATTCCAACTTCTTCAGCTAGGCACATTGTGACTAAAGGGATTTTCACTAGCCATGGGATAGCCGACGAGTCTAGGTCAAGGAGGTGGACTTTTTGTCACATTAGGGCTACATCATCACCTAACCTACCGACGTGGTTCATTGGCCCCACCCACCCTGATGCCACTTGATGATGATTTTTATGTAATTTCTATAATTTACCATTATATTTTACGATGCTTTAGATCTGCCATAATTTATGATCAAGGGAATGAAATTGGACGATTATGATCAAATTTGGAATCAAACAAAAAGAAATTCCTCGGACAAATGCATGAGTGCCAAATATGTGGCACATGTAGCTAAACCTACTCAGTAAACCCGAGAAGGATTCAGGTAGGTAACACTAGTCTCGTTGCTATCTTGTGAACTTTGTAAAAACATTGGATCACAACCTCCGAGAGGATTTGGCGAGGTTTTGGGAGGGAGGGGGGGGACCTCAGAAAGTTATATCCGTCAAGGGGCAAAGAATAAAGATACAAGACAAGGGAGAACTACAAATCTACACCGCCCTTTCTTCAGCGACAAGTGATATCTAATTATACAAGTAATATTTCAAAGCTTAAAGTCTTTGTACAAACAGCGTTAAACAATGAAGTTTCGTATGCATTATCAATACATTCAACCCTCTCTCTTCCATTTTCCACCTCCAATGCACACACACACACTCACTTGCTCTTTCTCTCTCTCTCTCTCTCAAATTATATGCTTATATACATATATGGAATCATATATAATTAATAGAAAGAATTGGGTGGGTAGGGACCCAAACCCAAAAGGGGCAGATGGGGCACCTCAATTAAAAGTTTTGGTTGAACTTAGCAGGTAAAGGTACCGTTGAAATTAGGGTATCTTCTTGAAATCCGATCTCTTCTACCTGGTCCAATTCCTGCCTTTCCTTATTATAAAATAAAATAAACAAAGGGAGAAAGGCTTGAGTAGGGAGCTCCCTTTTAATCTTTGTCATGATGAAAGAAAAGGGAGTGGTCACTATTCATAGCTCAACTTATACTTTAAAGTTTCTGCAATTCTACTCTTTTCCTTCTTTCCAATAGGTTCCCTTAATAGTTAGTATTTCGATGATCCATCGTAGAAATAGAGGTCTGTTTGAGTCTGAATACTGACTGCCTCCAGGCCCTCCACCCCCTTTTCTTTGACTGGTAAGATAGGGTTGATTTTGATTTTATAGATTGGAAGGAAGTTCATGGGTGAGATGGGTCCCCTGCATTTCATTTCAAAAACATCGAACAAATCACAGCTTTATATGCCATTCGAGTCTACGCACCCCTTATAGTTATGGGCTGCAATAAGTGCTTGTCCTTCCGTGATCCGACCCGTGAGATTTCGGGTCTAGTGAATCTGATAGCAGCCCACTAAAATACAAATTTTTAAACAAAGCAACACATTTATCCTTATTTATAACCAGGCAATGAACCACTTGCCATCCATGGGCCAAATTATTGGACCAGATGAAAATGAAACCCTACTGAACGGGGTTGGTTTACCCTTTGAGACCCATTATTATGGTAGTACCCACATATCCAGCAATGTACTAACGTACAAACAGGGATCATCTAATGAGTAGGTCCTCCCAAAAGTTACGTTTCAAGTAGACAATCCAGGCTGCCCAATTTATGTCGGAAAAGAGGTTGGCCTAATCGGGTCAGTTATACTTTGCTTTGGAGTGACCCACCACCTATTTCTCATTTCTGATAGTGGAAATATGTGGCCTTTCCAAAGCCATACGCCCAATTGCCCATATCCATCGGCACTATTTTAACTCTCCCACACATGGTTTTTAAAACCGACCGGTGACCGAATCAGTCAAAGGTCCGGTTATCGGGTCGAACTGTTCAACCATTCAAATTGAATACTCGGTCCATTCTAACAAAAAAAATAAAAAACAGTATAAATCATTCGAACAGTTCAAACGATTAATATCTGATTCAACAGTTTGTTGACCAAATCAACGGTTTTGAAAGAAAATCTAATTTTTGGAGAAAATGAAACTGATCACCTGAACAATTCCCAATTTTTTAATCCAACCATCTGGTCCAATCTGATTTTAAAAATCATACTCCTATATACCATCCTACTACCGGAATCCAGATCTGCTCACCACAACACTTCTGCTGGCCACATACATTCACACAACCGCATATTGGGAACATCGGTGATAATAACGTGACCGACAATGTGTTGATGTGTTGTGTGATAAACAGATCCGAATTCTTAGTACATACCCCTTGGTTATACCTTGTTGACATTGGATTCTGCTTGAATAGTTTTGCCTTTGTTTTTATTTTTTTTTTTCAAATGAAAAGAAAAAAAGTGAGAAAGCCGGGAGAAAAGCTCGGCTGTCCTACGTGTCCATGTTCGACAATCTCTGTTGTCCATGGTGTCTCTCTAGTGACACGTAGTCCATACAGGCAGCATCACCTCCGGTAGTGATAATGTTTCATGCTTTTTATGGACTAACTTCTAGCACAAATCATCTGGCACGTGAAACATTTAATTGTAAATCTCTCTCTGGGAGTTCACATGGCGAAGCGTGAACCCGCCAATAAAAATCTTACACGTCCGTAGATTGTGAGCAAATAATAGGGTGTTCAGCCGTTAGCCGAACAAATCCGATTGAATCACTCACAAAAAGACAAAAAATCCAAACTGAATTCCTTCCAAGGTCATTCGAACTCCTTCCCCATTTCGAGACCTCCTTTCCTCCAAGCCCTAACCCAAACATCCCACTGGCCACTCACGACACCGGTGTTCGTGGCCGTGCAACAGCGGTAGGTATTCTGGCAGGTACTCTGCAGTCTCTCCGTGGGTTTTATCATTCGCATTCCTTTTTTTTTCCCTTCTTCTTCTTCTTCCAAACATAAATGTTATTTTTGGTTTTCTATTTTCAACGACAGATCGAAGCTCACATTGAGAGTCAGCATTCATCAGAACTGATGAGAGTAAATCCGACCTCCGACCTACCGAACATGTGGTACGTTTGGGTGAACTGACAACTTTGCCTTCAGTTCGGAGAACGCCGTCTTGCCATTGTCTCAAAGGATAAGAATTACCTCGGTGACATATACGACCACCTTAGGTCTCTCAACTCAACTCATACAAATAGGCTTTACCAACCACCGAGGAGACCTCCCTACCGAGACGAGCTTCCATACAGGAGAGCTCCTAGCAAGACGAGCTCCCATACATGAGAGCTCCTAGCAAGACGAGCTCCCTTCCAGGCGAGCTCCACACTCTGACACTTGTCTGTCAAGTGACCACTTGGCAGCACATGCAACAAGATCATCAACACGTAAGGTAAATCTGTCAGGTAACCAATCTCGAACCCACTTCTTGCATTGAAGACATGGATGATAGATCACCACTGCATGTCATAGCTATGCACCAGATGGCTAATGCATGTTACAGGTGGCTAAACAGGTAGCATTGATTAGGCTTCGAGTGCCTGAGCCAGATCCCAGGTGTCTCGACCGGATACCAGTTGGCCTGAGCCAGGCCATAGGTGTCTGGATTGAGCACTATGTGGCCGAGCTCGAGTAACGAGTGTCCTAACAGAGTTCTAGGTGTCTTACTCAAGCTCCACTAAGACAAAGCAAGCTCCAGGTGTTTCAAGCTACAACAGGTGTCCTACGTCTATTCGACACGTGCACACTTTGACAAGTATCCCAAACCCTATTTAAGTGGTAGTTAACATTCAATTCATACTTTATGACTCACTGAATTCTCAACCACCCTCTAGATATGTTGGTTTACTAACTTGACCGTTAGAGCTACATGCCTAGGATATCACCCCGGGCCCTTTGACCTTGTTTCCTCCTTACAGGATACATCTTAGCTCTTCTAGAGACTTCACCACTTTCGGACAACAACAATAGGTGTCGTCTATGGGAATCAGTGACTAAAAGCCATCTCCCTAACAAAAGTTCCTCCACTGGCATGTTTCAAATATCTAGACACACCCTTAGGACCTTTCGCCATTCTCCCAATGAGACTTCACGGGGTCACTCCCGACGAACCCCATCTCCAGAGGCACCAGAGAGAGTTACCCATAAAGAATTCAATAATCTGGTACAGATTGTAAAAGACACGAACCTTCGAGTTCAGGCCAGAGATGAGATCGTGTAGATTGTACATCAAGCGACGAGGGATGCAGCAATAGAAGCCATGGCGCAATAGAATCAGAAACCACCACCATCGGTCAATAAGCCAGTTCCACCAGTCTAGAAAAATCAAGTTGTGCAATCCGTTCAACAAGTAAACCAGCATCAACTGCCTCCACCACCGGCTGAAGCCCCCAGCTTCACGTGATGAAAGACGCCTCGAGCACAGAGGCAGGTCACCTTTGATCGACATACATCAAGGTGAACGAGTGGAGAGGAGAGAAGAGGAAAGACGGGAAAGGCACAATCAGCATCGACAATCCAATCTTTCTGCTCGGCATTCCCATGACTCAAAGGAGGTGAGCAGATCAAACTCCCCCAGAACCAACTACTCACGAACTACCGAGCAGATGATGAAGTGGAGGTAGTACACACTAGAAGACCGCCGATGTGAACGATGGGGGCATTTAGACAAGCTAGACTTCGTTCACCCGAAGGCAGTAAGTAAGTAAACTGCTATGATACCTAACTTAGATAGAGCATCCTCATTGGTTCCAAAGATCCTTTTGGAACCACGACCTAAGGGGTTTAAGACCCCTACTTTTGAAACTTATGATGGAACCACTGATCAGTGGATCACATGGAGAATCTTCAGACCCTAACGCTGTTTCATGGGGCCACAAAAGCCAGTATGTGTATGGCTTTCCCAACCACATTTAGAAAGGCAGCTAGACTATGGGACTTCAGGCTGCCACCTCGGTCTATAAGTAGTTGGACCCAATTTTCTGATTTATTCATTACTCACTTTGCCACGAGTTGTAGATGCCAGAAAACTATAGTAATGTTGATGCATATCAAGCAAAAGCCTAGAGAGACTCTAGGAGAATATGTGTAGAGATTTAAAAATAAGGCACTGGAAGTCTATGACCTGGATCTTGCTGTCAAGTTGGCAACTACTGTACGAGGTGTCCAAGATAGATACTTCGGATTTTCACTAACAAAAAGACCAACTCATAGCATGAAGGAATTCCTAGACCGAGTTACCAAGTACATGAACGTTGAGGAGGCGTACCTGATAAAGAAGGACCAGAAGGAGAAGAAGCGCAAGAGGAATGGTGACGATCGGGAAGGAAGAAAGAAGGCCAAGGGTTCTAAGGGTGAAGGGACATCAACTTGCTCTCGGACTCCACCTCAGAAGTTCAAAGCGTACACTCCCTTGAACGCCCCCTGAGGTCAGATTCAGATGTAGATTCAAAGGGAAGAATACTTGAAATGGCCCAAGAAGTTGAAGGGCAACCCGACCAAGAGAAACCAGAAGAAATATTGTAAGTTCTACAAGATAGTGGGACATGATATTGAGGACTGCTTCGACCTGAAAAATGAACTAGAAGTGCTGATAGCATGGGGTTACTTGAAGTAGTACTTGAAAGATACTCGACCTGTTGAAAAAGAAGAAACAGAAAGAGATAGAGGAAGATCTAGACGACCTCACAAAAGGTATAGAAAGTATTGTTCATGTTATTGTAGGTGGATCAACAGTAGTTGGATGTAGCCACACTGCGAGAAAATCTTCAGTTAGAGAACTGCAAACTGATTTGGAAGGCCAACCTGAGAAGAAGCCGAAAACCACTGAGCCGATCGTGTTATAGACGATGACCTAAAGGATGTTCGATTCCCTCATGACGATGCCTTGGCCGTCTATTTGTTGGTGGCAAACTACCTGGTAAAAATAGTTTTACTTTATTCTGGTAGTTCAACTGATGTGTTATTTTTGTTTGCTTTTGAATAGATGAGACTAGACAACAAATGACTCACATCGACCAATCAGCTTTTGGTTAAGTTTTTAGGAGAAACGATTATGCCAATTGGCAAGATATGCCTACTTGTAACAATGGGGACCACACTTAAATAAGCTAGTGTGACGATGGAATTTCTAGTAGTCAATTCACCTTCTCCCTACAACATCATAGTAGGGAGACCATTACTTCACTCCCTCCAAGCTGTGTTGTCGACATTTTATTTGGCAATGAAGTTTCCAATAGAGCATGGCGTGGGGACAATCCGAGGAAGCCAGATCGAATTTCAATAGTGCTAAAGGGAAAACAACCCACTAAGGAAGAGAAGCCAAGAAAACCAAAGAAGAAGTCAATCGAAGGTGATAAAAAGGCCGTGACAAAAGCAATCAATCTGGATTGACTTGTAGAAGAGAATGTCAGTCGAGCTCTGCCCATTAAGCAAATAGTGGTAGTGCCCATCTCCGCAACTGAACCTCAAAGAATAGTGCAGATTGACTCACTCCTTCCCTAGATCAACGAGATTGGCTGGTATGATTTTTATATTTAAATTCCAATGTTTTTTCTTGGTCCATAGTCGACATGCCAATGACCAACCCTTCAGTCATAACTCATAGGCTTAATGTCGACAAAAAAATTAGACCTATAGTGTAGAAAAAGAGGAAGTTTGCCCCTAAACGATTGAAGGCGATCAAGGAAGCTGTTAGAAAGTTGCTAGATGTTGATTTCATCAGAGTGTCGAGTACCCAGACTGGGTTAGCAACGTGGTGCTTGTTAAGAAGGTGAATGGGAAGTGGTGTATCTATATAGACTACACTAACTTGAACAGAGCCTACTTGAATGACTACTTCCCGTTAACCTAGATTGACTACCTAGTTGATGAGACTTTGGGCTATGAATTGCTGAGCTTTATGGATGCCTTCTCAAGATATAACTAGATTTGATGGACCCAAAAGATGAAGAAAAAATGACATTTGTAACAGACAATGGGCTATATTGTTATAAAGTAATGCCTTTTCGGTTTAAAAAATGTTAGGGCAACATATCAGAGACTTGTAAATAAATTTTTTCAAAGAATTAATAGGAAGAAATGTTGAAGTGTATGTGGATGACATGGTGGTTAAATACTGAGCTATGTCTGATCATATTGACGACCTAATTGAAATATTTGGGGTGTTGAGAAAGTACCAACTTAAATTCAACCCGAATAACTGTCTTCTGTGTCACCTCGGAAAAATTCCTGGGATTCATGGTAACTCATCGTGGCATCAAAGCTAACCTTGAAAAGGTACAAGCAATACTAGACATGTGACCTTCGAGCTGTGTCAAGGAAGTTTAACGACTAACTGGGCGAGTAGCAACTTTCATTAGATTCATATCTAGGCTTGAAGGTCGGTGCCTATCACAAGGCAATTAAAAAGCTTAAAGATTTTGAGTAGATTTCAGAATGTCAAAGTGCCTTTGAAGAACTTAAGTAATACCTTAGCTCGCTTCCTCTGATGACGGCATTTGAAGTGTTATCTTTATACTTATTAGCTAGTGATGAAGTCATTAGCTTGAAGCTTGTAAGAGAGGTGAATTGAGTTCAACATCCTATCTACTTCGTTAGTAAAGTGCTATGAGATGTAGATACTTGATAATCAAATATAGAAAAGTTGGCTTATTCCATGATTGTGTTAGCTCAGAAACTATGACCTTACTTTCAGGTGCACACAGTTGTAGTCCTCACCAACCAACCACTACAACAAGTGTTGGCAAAGCCTGATGTCTCAAGGAGATTGATCAAATAGTTGGTTGAACTTAGTGAATTCAGTGTGAGATATGAACCCGACCTACGATCAAAGCATAAGTTCTTGCCGCTTCATAGCTGAATGCGCCTTCTCACCAGAACCTACCTTGGAGGAATCTTTTACCAGTTTGGCACCTGTCCCCAATTCGGACCCTTTGATGACCTAGGTTTTTCATGTAGACAGGTCATCAAACCAGAAAGGTAGCAGTGCGGGGCTCATTTTGATCAGGCCAAGGGAGGAAGTAAAGTTGGAATATGCATTGCATTTCGGGTTCAAGGCCTCTAACAATGTGGCAATATACGAGGCCTTGATTTATGGGCTCAACTTGGCAAGAGAAGTCAAAGCAAGAAAGTTAATGGTGTATAGTGACTCTCATCTCATGGTCAACTAGGTAACAAGACTCTATGAAGCAAGAGAGCCCGCTATGGCCAAATATCAAGCCGAGGTACAAGGGTTACTTAGTCATTTTGAGGAATTCCACATCCATCAGATTCCTAGTTCGTAGAATTCGTAGGCCAATTTGCTGTCAAGACTAGTTGGATCCGTAGATGTCAACTCTAAGATGACAGTGCATGTGGAGGATTTGTAGTGACCAACTGTTTTGGATATATCTACTATTGAGGTCATTCCAGTGTTGACACCTGGACCGAGTTGAATGGACTCAATTTTGAGCTATCTACATATAGGAGCTTTTCCCTCAGATCGTCTACAGGCAAGAAGGATACAAAGGAGGTCAGCTCGATACATGGTCATCAGGGACCAGTTATATAGGAAGTCATTTACTTGGCCCTACCTCAGATGTCTTAGACCTTTTGAGGCCGAATGTGTGCTCCAGGATATTCATGGAGGTATGTGTGGGGCACACACAGGAGGTAAGTTGTTAGCACAAAAATCTCTACAATAAGGGTACTACTGGCCTACCATGATGGTAAATGCACTCTGCTTTGTAAAAAATATATGATCGTTTCCAGCACCATGCTAACGTACCTTGCTAGCCAGTTGCCAACCTCCAGTATCTTGTTAGCCCTTGGCCCTTTGCTTAGTGGGGAATTGAGTTAATGGGACCCTTTCCAACAACATCGAGGTAATGGAAACAGCTTGTGATTGCCATAGATTATTTCACAAGTGGGTAGAAGCCGAGCCATTGGCAGTAATTATATCACGAAACATATAGAACTTCATCTGGAAGAACATTATCTGTAGCTTCGGCTTACCATGAGTGCTCGTCTCGAACAATGGCAAACAATTCGACAACGTTGGATTTCAGAACTGATGCAAAGAGATGGGTATCCACCAATGGTTCACCTCGATCAGCCACCCACAAACTAATGGGTTAGCCAAGATGACAAACCGCACATTACTATAGGGATTGAAGACTCAACTGGATCAAGCTAAAGGTTATTGGGTTGAAGAGCTACCAAGTGTGCTATGGAAGTACAGAACAACAAGTCAAACAACCACTGGAGAGACACCCTTTAACCTAGTGTATGGGACAAAAGAGGTAATCCCAGCCAAGCTAAAAGTGCCAATACTATGGACCAAGACTTATGAGGAAGACCTCAACAATGATGAGCTCATGAACAACTTTAACTTAATTGAAGAGACAAGGGACTAAGCTCACATAAGTACAACATCATATCAATAGCGGGTAGCTCGGTATTACAATGCTTGAGTTTGTAAGTGGTGCTTGAGAGTGGGAGACCTTGTCCATAGGAAGGTGTTTGTACCTGAGCCGAGAGTAGGAAAACTTGGTTCAAATTGGGAGGGCCCCTACAAAGTTATCAAAGTATTGGGACCAACGACTTATAAGCTACAAACTCTAGGTGGGCGAGATGTACCACAACCTGAGAATGTACTATGTATAAAACTTGGAATCTTTATAACGTTTTGAGTTTTCATTTATCAAATTTGTTGTAACTTAGTTTGGAACTTAATTTTCATAACTTAACGTTGTGTTAGTACTATTAAAACATAAAAGCGTTGAGGAAATAACTCAGCTCCCTACCGGGATGACTTGAGCAAACCAAGAAGGTCAACTCGGGAAAAAGGGGTAACGGTTAGGGATTAGTAACTCAACCAAGGTGGTAAGTGCATGGGTAATAGCTTAAGTTAAAAACTCAGTTGAAACCACATATATATCAAAAAACATGCACTTCCATTACTATTCAAGAAAGTTTTGTACAATAAAAAGAAAGAGAAAGAGAAAAAACAATCAAGTTCTTTCAATTCATACCAAGCTTAATAGCTCAGGGGTATAGTAGGAAGACAGGAAAATAGATCATTGGGAGGTCTAATCAGCGAACACCTGATCGCTAGGAGTGGTAGACTCGAGATTGCTAGTTGAAGGTTGAGCTCCATTTTCCTCCTCCTCGAGCTCGCTCTTCACATCGGCTGCCAAGATCAGATCTTTAGGTGCATGTTCTACTTTCAACTTGGAGATCAGGCGGTCAAGTATAGTGGCTGAGAGGAGCTCGAATGGTCTGAAACCCTTTCTAACAAAAGGGATGGTGTAGTCAAGCATCTTAGCATCATACTCCCCTAAGAGCTTGAAAGTAGCAAATGCCTTTTCACCAACTACCTCTAGCTCGACCTTGAACTCCTCACGCTTCATGAGCTTTGCCTTCAGGGCCTTTTCCCTCTCCACACTAGCCTTGAGTTTGGAGGCTGACTTCTGGCGTTCTAAGTTGGAAGCCTCAAGCTTTTGTGATAGCTCAACAACGGTAGACCGGAGACCAACAACCTCACGCTCAAGCTCAGCCTTAACAACAGCAAGTCAGTTTCAACCTGGGGCTTCTCCATTGCCAAGCTATTGATTTGGCATAAGTATCCCTCCTTAATCCGAGCCAGATTATCAACTCGGTCTTGTTGGCTACGAGCTCGGGCACAAACCCCCTGGGCCATGGTAGTGGCTTGAAAAGGCAAAAGCTTAAGTTAGCAACTCAGATGAATCAACAATACAAAGAGGATAAGAGCGAACTTACCTTTATGATGTAGGAGAAGAGACGAGTCTCCAAAACATCAAAGGAGAGGTTCTCCATCTCCTCCCAAGACGTCAACAGCACCACACCTCTACTTAGCTTGCAAGTGACTACATGATCGCTCACAAAGTCACCACTACGGACTGTCCAGTTGGGGTTCTAGATGGGCGTGTGCTAGGGGGCAAGGCAGAGGAGCCCTCTCTTGTCAGAGCCATGGTGGGATGTCATTTGGTGATGCTCAGAACAATGTCAGAAGGAAGCTATGTTGAAGTTCCTTTCTGCTGAACCTGCACCTTGGCTATAGGAGTTAGGTGAACTTCATCCTTCAAAGTAATGACCTCAATCGAGCTAGTGGTAGGACAATTAGTAGTAGCCTGGGACGACTCACCTTCTGTCATCTTCCTCTTCTTCAGCCTTGACCTCCTTGGAGTTGTCAATTTGCTAACAAGCCGGTCCACATCTACACTTGGATCTAAAAAAACAAAGGAAGAAGGTCAATACTGAAAATAGTTCAAAAAGGAAAAAGTAATAAAAGTGATAGTAACTAAGTTCTAACTACCTCGGTGCCCTTGGCTTAGGCCAGTTCTCAGGAGAGCTTCCTCGGTTAAGTAATCATCAATCTTCAACCTAAGATGTGTAAGCTCCCATAGTTGATCATGTGCCTCTGAGGACAAGAACTAGCCCTCAGTGTCAATGATAGTTGCACCCTGCTAGTTAATGAAATGCCAAGGGTCGTCGTGAACAACAAAAAAGTACTTTGACTTCCAGTCTAAAAACTTGTTGGTGTGACCTTCAAGGAATTTCTTACTGGACTTGAAAGAAAAGTAGAAAAAGTTCTTGTCCCCTGGAGTGTGCTTAATAACACACAAAGCAATGAAAGCTTGGATGTCGATGGGGATGCCATACGCGTGCAAGCCGAGATGACATCGACAATTATCCTGATGGCATTTGGGGTGAGCCACCCCAAACTAACAAGGAAGACATAGAAAGCGTTGATCACTATACGAGGTAAGGGGAACCTTAACCCTACAACAAAGTTCTGCTCAAATACGCATACCTCGTTGTCATTGTGGTGCCAAGGGGCCTCATTAGGAGTTAGAAGTCTAAATTAGAACTCGTTGGAGACCCCGTAATGAAGTCGGATCCTTTGCAGGTCGGCTAACATAGACTAAAAAGGGGAAAAGAGCTCGGTGGGATTAATGAAAAGAAAGTTTGGGGTAGAGATGTGCTCACTGGGAACCGAGGTGAGCTGCCCTGAATCCCTATGAGCCTGAGAGGCCGATTCTGTGACCTCCCTATATGCTTGCTCGAATCTTTCCATCTCGGCAAAATCTTCTGTCGTGGAACTTGACATTAGAGTATTAAATGAAAAGGAAAAAGAACTCCAGAAGAGAGGACTCACATGGGACTAGGAATGAAGATGAACGAATTGGAACGGGGGGCATACTAAGCTTCAATACACGAGCTCTCCGACCTCAACAGGACTGCTTCAAAGGATGAATGTGCAAATGCTCCCTTGGGGGCCTCTATTTATTGCCAAAAGGGGTGGATGATGAACGACCACGACCAAACGGTCTCAACGGTTTAGATTCATGACCAATGGGTTTCTCAAAGTCCCAAATCATTTTAGCACATTTTTTAAGTTCAAAAATTGTTAACTGGCACTATTTCAAGTCTGTGCATGCTAGCTTGAACGCTTCATGGAGCTCCCCAAACATGTCACCAAACAAGGAGGCAGGGGAAACAAAAGAGTTAACACCCAAACAAGCAACATAGTCAAGTACTTCCTTTACTCGAGCATACTCACATTGGATTCGGAATTGGGGGGGGGGGGGCAAGTGATGAGAGTAAATCTGACTTTCGACCTATCAAACATGTGGTACATTTGGGTGAAGCAATAGCCTTGTCTTCAGCTCGGAGAATGCCATCTTGCCATTGTCACGAAGGATAAGAGTCACCTCGGTTACATATAAGACCACCTTGACTCTCTCAACTCAACCCGTACGAATGGGTTTTACCAACCTTTGAGGAGGCCTCCCTACCAAGATGAGCTCCCATCCAAGAGAGATCCTACCTAGCAAGACGAGCTCCCTTCCATGCAAGGTCCACACTTCAACACTTGTTTGTCAAGTGACTACCTGGCAACACATGGATCAAGATCATCAACACGTAAGTAAACCTGCAAGGTAACCGATCTTGGGCCCACTTCATGCATTGAAGACATGGAGGACAGATCTCCACTGCATGTCACATCTATGCATCGGATGGCTAATGCATATTGCAAGTGGCTAAACAGGTAGCACTGATTAGGCTCTAGGTACCTGAGCTAGATCCCATGTGTTTGACTAGATACTAGCTGGCCTAAGCTAGGTCATGGGTGTTTGGACCAAGCACTATGTGGCCGAGCTCGAGTAATGGGTGTCCTAACATAGTTCCAGGTGTCCTATGTCTACCCGACATGTTCACAGTTTGATAGGTATCTTGAATCCTATTTAAGGGGTAGTTTAGCATTCAATTCATACTTTATAGCTCACTAAATTCTTAAGCACTCTTTGGGTAATTCGGTTTACTGACTTGATCGTTGGAGCTAGAAGCCCAAGATATCACTCCAGGCCCTCTGACCTCATTTCCTCCTTATAGGATATATTTGAGCTCTTCTAGAGACTTCACCACTTTCCGACAACATCAGGAACAAAGGTAATCTTGTACTTCTTGCCGCCATAGGAGATGGAAGTTGTTTTTGAAGCAACAATATACGTGCTCAGATTTCCTCAATTATGAATAGATCCCTGTGCTTTTACTGTGAGAACTTGAGAAACCACCGTTGCAAGAACATGAGATTATCATTGTCTTAAGAAAGAAAATGCAAAAACAGTTTCAGAACACTGTAGAATTTAATACTTGCACAAAGCTCATGTCTTGGAATAGACATAGTAGCTAATATGGATTAGGAAAATTCTATTTTTTGTCCCCTTCTTTTCTAGAAATTTCTGAAAATTTTGAAACATGCTTGTTATCTTATTGTTGACAGCAACATAGGAGGAGGTATCAGTTGAATAATAGAACCCAACTCTTACAAGTGTCTCTAAGTATAGCATATTTGCTTTATTGCTTTTGTAAACAAAGAAATATAGAAAAAAAAAAACAGCCAGGTGATGCAATTCATCTGTACCCAAAAAACCCATATGAGAGAATGAGATATAATGAAGATCAAAATTGACCACAAGGGCAAGAATGGAAAGTTGCTGGAGTAGGGTGTCACCTCAACTCAGCACCTCGACTACTAAGAAAGACCTGCAACCATAAGAGATATCAGAGGCAGTAATCCTAGGGGTGTGAACTCTAGCAATTAAGTCAGTAATTGCCAAGGAAAAATAAAGTGAGCTAGAGAGCTTGGTGAGTTGAGATGAGAGCTTGTGTGAAGAGCTAGATGGCTCGTGAGAAGAGCTACTGAGCTCTAGGGAGTGCTAGAGAGCTCGTGAGGAGAATTGAGGAGCTATATGTGATGAGTTGAAGAGCTCGTAAGGGGATGTAGAGAGCTTGTAGGGAGAAATGAAGAGATCGTAAGGAGAGCTAATGAGCTCCATGTGTCGAGGTGTCCGGCGTGCCTTGTTCATAGTAGCGTACTACCATGTTCAGTTGTGTCCAAATGATTGGGGGATTCGCCTATTTATTGGAGAGGGGCTTCATCCAAGAACCAACACGTCTTTTACACGTGGTCGGAGCTCAGTCCACTTGTCACGCCCTTAGTTGACATGTGATGTACATGTGGTAGGTAGTGGGATTGCATGGAGTGCGTTGGCATTGATGTTCTAATGATCTTGGCCATGTGTTGCTTGTGCATGTTATGAGTTAGTGTCATATCAGCTTATCAGGATCAGGTCAGCTCGTAGCTTGTCAGGACCAGATCAGCTCATAGGTTGTTATGACCAAATCAGCTTGTCAATTGGCAACTTTGTCCCCCAACATGCTGCCATTTGGCGATTTCTAACTTGTGGTCGGTTTTGGCCATATCAAGATGGAATCGCAGACATCTGTTTAACCAGAGAACAAGAAGTTTGGAAGATGTATCTATTTCTGTTTCAACAAAGTAGTAGAATAGAGTTCTTTATTTCCTTTTGTCCACAGTAACTAAGTAGTAGACAGAGAGGCTGCATTCTCCAAGAAAAGGCACGGCTGAAATAGAGATGTAAAAGCGGCAATGGCATTACACCAGATGCTAATGCCATTACACCAGATGCTAATGCCATACATCGGTCGTTGTGGTCACTGGTGGTTTAGTCACCGGATGCCAAATTTGGAATACGAATTTCGGATGAAGGATTGTGGGAGGGTCAGAGGGGAGTTCAAATGACGGATCGAAGTATTTTTACTTTTTTTTTTTTTTTGTATTTTAGTGGCCGGTTCAACTGGTTGGACCGCGTTAATACAACATTTCCGTTAAATCCCTGTTAAGTCATTAAGATGACGTGTTCGATTATGGTTTTTGCGTGAACCCACGTGTTCACAGGATGTAAACTCCTCTTTGGGGAAAACACATCTCCTCTATTTCATTATCATCATTTCTGAGGAAATAGAAAAAAAAAAATTGCATGAACCGGTCACTTCAAAGTGAAACATCGTGTCCGCTTGGAGTTAATCTACGCAGATTCCATTTCTAAATGATAAGCTGTTCCCGAGCATGACGGACGACTTCCTGAGGATCTTGGACGCATTATGTCTACGTCCTCTCGGAGATCTTGGATGCGTTACAATCACAATTATATGCACCTATATAAAGGTGTATCCTTCAATCAGAAGAGGTGTGCGAGACTTGGCTCTCACACACTCTAGCTCTCTCGCATTCTTGCAATCATATTATCAGGCCCCTGAGTTAAGCATTGGAATGTCCACCCTGGGTAAAGCAACTTGGGTACTTTGATCACTTATTTCTTGTAGTTAGATTAGGCGGTCTACTCAGTCCGGTGTTCGAGTTGTCCACCAGTAGGGAGCATCAGATCGCACATCATCATTAATATATATTATTACCAAGCCACCAAGCTTGACAAAAAAAAAATTAATAATTGAGTTGATACTTAGGCTCAGTTTGGAAGTAATACAAATACAAATATGTAGAGTGCAAAGCCTTGCATTTTGTATTATTTTGTATGCATTTATACTGTACTCCTAACTAAGCCTTATTTACAACTAGGGGTGTCAATTGGACTGGATTTGGTCCAATCTGATCTAGTCCAGTGTGAGTCCATTATAAATGAACCAAATCCAATCCAACCAAATAAATGTTTTGGAGCAATTTGGATCGATCCAATTCAATGTCTGAACTATCCAATTTGTATAAATTCATTTTGATTTAGATTGGTTTCAACCCAAACTTGATCTGTTGATACATATGCTTTTATCTTGTATCAATGGACCAGATATTAGCTTAATCTAATCCAATCCAATATAAATTGTTACGGATGGACCATGTCCAATCCAATTTAATAAATATTTTGGACCGAATTGGTCCAATCTAATATGTGTTATTGATCGGTCCAGTCCGTCCAAATTAATTTTGTACTCGACGGGGTCCAATCCAAAACGGTCCATTGACACCCTTATTTACAACCTGAGCCTGGGTTTCAAATTATTTATCCTCGAGCTGAGCCCGTTGACAAGCCCATCAGGTTTACCTGGACAATAATGAACATGTTTACGTGTCACAGTTTGTTTAAAAAATTTCCCCGTATTGACTTGTTCAAAGATATATCAAACACTGTAACATATTATTGACATAAAATAGGCCTGAAACATGAGGCTGGATTAGGAATTATGTGACTCCTAATCCGAGTAAGGGGAAGGAAACGGGATCATTCATTTAGGGGGCCACCGTATAATTATCCCACCGGTAGCCGGTAGCAATGCATTACCGCAAATTTATGTTGGTTTGCTCCGCCCCCTTTATCTCTATCACTCCACGAGACCATAATTCGTCTTTGTGGTTGGAACGATCAATATAAATGGCCGACCGAACCATTTGACCCGAGACCTAGTAGAGCATCACTGGGTTGGGTTAGAGATTGGAGTCCTCTGTCCTCCCACGTTTCAAACCAAACGGTGCTTTAGTTTCACACTAGTTGGTTTAAAATTTAGATAACCAGATCTGACGTCGCTGTGAGTAGCAGACTCGTTCCCTTGTAATTAATTACTATAGCTATTACCATCATTGTTATGATTGATTCAAGTCTTAGATTAATGTAGAGATTAGATCTTGTCCTCCAGCTTGGCTAGTTAATGTAAATAACTTAATATGTAATGCATTGTGCCACCTATCTCATCACTCATGTTACCTCTGAGTTCTGAGTTCTGAGTTCTGACGATGTATCAGGTGGCAGAGGATCACAAATTAGTTTTATTAATAATGATCATTATATTGTTGAATAAAGAAAATATAATACAAATTAATTGTGTCTTCTTCTTCTAATTGTTAATTAATACAAGAAAAAATATGATATTAGGTACTTAGATCCTATAAAACGGTCACGTGAGCTTAAATATGCTATTTAATGTTTATTGCAATTTGCAATTACCCTACCTAATAAAACGATACCTCCTTCCTTCGATTATCTTTTTCTCGTACTTTAAATAAAAAAAAAGCCCATTATATATTCTAATCCAACGGGATTCCTTAACTGTACTGTGTGTAGATTTATTCCCCGGTAATGGTATTACCACCCAACCCACGACAAACCAGACGAGAAAAGATGTGGAAATGATCAAGTAGATCGCGACAGAAAACAGCCACTTCGGCTTCGTGTCTTCGTGATATTGCTTTGTATAAATTATAAATAATGCTGAAACGTCGTCTCCGACTGTCGCCTGTAGTTGCATAGTTGCAGAAACATCTCTTCAAATCTTTAACCCTTTCGCCTCTATATCTATATCAAAAAGATCTTATTATTCAAATGGGAGTGAGTGAGAGAAATTTTACTCATGACTCTTCCTGAATCATAGACGGCGGCCATGTTCAAATCCACTCGTTTTCCCAAATCTAGAAAACAGGGCTTATGTGATTCGGAAAAACCATCCGAGAACGATTATGTCGTCGTCTTCGTCCTTCTTTTCGTTGTTGTTCATATTTCACTGATTCTCCTTGACCATGATGTCGGACGATCACTCTGTTTCTAGCTTATACTGCTGCGAAGGGGACGCCATTTTTTGGGATGCCAACACCTGCTGTCCGGATCCCCCCATAACGACTAACCCTTATCTGTCAACGACCGACGACGATGATGGCCAAGACAGGGATCGCTTTTTTGCGACACTCATGGACTCCGAACTCCACCACTTGCCGGTGTCCGACTATCAGCGACGCTTTTTCGATCGTTCGATTAATGCCACCGCCAGACAGGATGCCATTAACTGGATGTTGAAGGCATAATATTTGTCCGTTTCCTGAATTATTTTTCATTAAATTTGAGTCTACCCTTCTGTTTCCTTATCGTTTTTTGCAATTTTGTTTTTCTTCCTTCCGTGTGACTCAGGTGCATACGTACTACCACTTCAGACCTGTAACGGCGTATCTCTCCGTCAATTATCTCGATCGTTTCTTATGCTCTCATAACCTCCCGGTACATAGTTGCCTTCCCCTGTTTTCTGTGGGCCTGTGGCCAGAAACGTTGCTTTTCATGTCAATGAAATCCGACGCCTGACGCCATTCTTTTTATTGTTTCGTCAAACGACCAGCATGAGAATGGGTGGCCTTTACAGCTGTTGTCGGTGGCGTGCGTCTCTATAGCAGCGAAAATGGAGGAAGCGAGCGTTCCCCTCCTCTTAGACTTACAGATGGTGGTATCTAGCAGATTCGTATTCGAACCCAGAACAGTTCAACGGATGGAGCTCCTAGTCCTGACCAATCTCAAATGGCGAATGCGCTCCATTACACCATTCGATTTTGTTGACTATTTTGTTTCTAAGCTTCCATGCTTCAGTTCCCGACACCCGTTCCTCAGTTGTGTTTCATCGCGTGCTTCGGATCTTATTCTTAGCACAACTCGTGGTAAATTCCTGTAGCAAGTTCTCGAAACTTAAAATCTTTCCCACGTAGATTCTAATTTTTCAGATTAATAATGCTTAGTAAATAATAATTTTAGTCGATCTGGTTTTGGTTGGCTGAATATGTGAATCAGTCGTAGATTTCCTGGGTTTTACTCCGTCGACGATAGCCGCGGCAGCAGTGCTTTGTGCTGCTCGGCGAGGAGTGGATAGCACAGGGTCCGGCAGCGATGATCGGGGCACGGCGACTTTTTTTGACAGAATGAACAGAGTAATATCTCGTGCTTGAACCTTGCTTTGTATTCAAGTATAAGACTATTATAGTAAGCAGTAAGAAAGAAAAAGTGAAATTTATCGTGTATTTTTCCGGGGACAGGAAATGGTAAAAAGCTGTCACCAACTAATGGAGGAGTATCTGGTGGACACGTGTCCGATGGCTCGCCTTAAACACCGGAGAACGGAACCTGAGCCACCAAGCCCGGTGGGCGTACTCGATGCGGCTGCCTGTAGGAGCTGTGATACCCAAAAGTCTGGTGCCGAGAATCCCGATCCCAGCCCAGGCGTACTGCCTAACAAGCGCCAGAGATCATCGGGACCGTCGGATGTACATCAATTATAGTTAAAACTTAAAAGACTACTGCTCCCTCGATTCCTCCAATTGTTTCTTTTTCTTTTTGCGGAAATTGGAAAACAAATTAAATAGCTTTGCTTGACGATGACGAACGGTTTAAGATTGAAGTTGGAGGATCAAGGATGAGGAAGAACTGCTGTAGAGGGATTCTTTTTTGGTTTCTTGTTTATTATTGGAATATAAATTTATTTTATAAAAACTTTGTCCATATTTTTGTGGAGTGGGTCAGGGTCAGGGGTCTCTCCTCAGACCTCACTCCTCACACACTCTCACACTCGCAGTCTGTCGAACTCTCATGTTTTACTTTCTGACTGACTATCTTTAAAGGCTAAAAGCCAATTAAGAATAATGTTTCAATTATTTTGGAGATGTATTTCTATTTCAATCATGGAGAAAGCATAAACTGTTTAAACGCGCAGAGACCAAATGGCTATATTAATGAAATGTCCCCTTCCTCGATGAACAACTCGAGTCTTGAACTTGGTTGGATCTAGATGGAAAGATGAGCGAAGAACCACGACAGAGATGGAGGGTAGTTTTGTCACGTTGGCGTCGTTTTGTGTGTGCCCACTGCCGACTGCCGACTTGCCGAGGCCTCAGACAGTGAGAGAAAAGAGCAAAGATTTGAAAAATATTGTCTGACCGTTGAAGTGGGATGACATAAGCATGACGTGTGTTCGCCACGTATGAGAGAAGTGGGGATGGAGATACCGAGGATCTGGGGTGCGTGCGGGCCAGCCAGGATAAATATATCGTGTCCGTCCACGTAGGAAGAAGACCTGACTAATGGAGATCTGATACGTGGGAAAATGACGATGCGTCACATCGCCAGGAAGGAACTCTGTACGATTTCTTTTCCGGTTACGGGGATCGACATGACATGGATGTCGTAATTACGCATTCCCAAATCCCAATCCCCTCCCTCTAGTTCCCGCTTTGATAAATGAGAGAGCAACTGACGTGTAATGTGTTGATGCGATATCCAGTTGCGATCCTCACTACATTTCTTCAAAAAGCTTAATTTTCATTTTCTGTTTTTATATTTTATTGTCATATTTTTTTTTTTTAAGTTTGATTTTCACTTTTTACATTCATTATATTTTTTTTTGTTTTAAGGTGTCTTTTCTCGATGATCATCTGGCCGGTAATCTAACACACTACCAATATAATAATGTAGAGGTTTGATACTTGGTAGGATCGTAGGGGTTTGGAATGTATTTTGTTGACAGGAGATCCAGACTCTTTTATATAAA
Organism: Nelumbo lutea; assembly: GCF_056320005.1. Classification (NCBI taxonomy): domain Eukaryota; kingdom Viridiplantae; phylum Streptophyta; class Magnoliopsida; order Proteales; family Nelumbonaceae; genus Nelumbo; species Nelumbo lutea. Next base: position 127,119,096 of record NC_142684.1, read on the forward strand.
TCGGACGAATGTTCGATTGAAATCTAAATATAAATGAATTAGGATCAACCTCCTCACCATTGACGAGCAGAACGGTAGGAGACAAAAGGCCAAATCTTAGTTCTTTCCTTTAAACCCCTCTCTGCATAGTGTATATTATATCCATTCCCCTTACTATAAAGTAGGAAGGAGGAAGCAGAAATGGCGGCTTTCTTATCCTATGCATCTTTCTCCTCAAAATAAAGTAAACAATATAAATTACAAAAAAAAATGAGATACACAAAAGTTTACAAAATATAGAAAATCATAAAAATTTCTATACCATACTAAAAAATGCGAATGTTGCAATTGGTTTGGTCAGAACACCCTAATTTTATTTCCCAACTTTACCCTCAACTTTCTTTTTTTTCCCATTGTATATATTGTCATTGCAAAATAATTATGAAAAACATAAAATATAAAAAATAATATAAATTAAAAAATAGCAAAGAAATGCATAGAAAATTTACAAAAAATATAGAAAATCATTGAAATTTCTATGCCATGCTAAAAAAAGAGAATGTTGCAATTTGTTTGGTCAAAACACCTTGGTTTTACTTTCAAACTTTATTTCTATACCTATACCATACTAAAAAAATGAGAATATTGCAATTGGTTTGGTCAAAACACCCTGATTTTACTTTTCAACTTTACCAACTTTCTATTTTTTCCCATTGTATATATGTCACTGCAAAATCATTATGAAAAAACGCATAAAATGAAGAAAATAATATAAATTAAAAAGATAAAGAAATAGAGAGAAATTTTACAAAAAATATAGAAAATCATAAAAATTGAAGAAAACACATAAATTGCACAAAACAAAGAAAAACCATAAACTATAGAAAAATTAACAAAAATTGTAGAATAAAATAAAAATTTATATATACTACCATATATAAAAAATGAGAATGATTCAGTTAGTGTGGTCGAAAGACCCTGATTTTTCATACTAATTCTACCCCTTTCCGACATATCCCAATTCTATTTGAGGGTGCATGATAGTTGTTGGCAAAAAAAAAAAAAAAATGCCACTGTCTTTTCTAAAATGAAATTGGGTTGGTTAGGTTCTTAGGTTTGGGTTGAGCTTCAACTCAAACCCACCTAACCCATCAACTTGCTAATGACCCATTTTGGGTTCAACCTAAACCTACCATAGCCCAACCCAACCTACCCAACCCATTAATTTTTCACATAATACATATATTCTAGAAAAAATGACTATAAAAATACATAATATATAAATAAAGATATAAAATGTAGAAAATAACATAAATTAAAGAAAGAAATATAAGTTACAAAATAATTGTGAAAAAACATAGAAAATGAAGAAAATAATATAAATTACAAAAAACAAAGAAATACATAGAAAATTTACAAAAAATGTAGAAAATCATAAAAATTGATGAAGAAAAAAAATTACAAAAAACCAAGAAAACCATAAATTACAGAAAAATGAAAATATAGAAATTTCATTCCATGGGCCCTGGGCATGTTTGTTAAATAGGTCCAAGTCTTATAAGGGTATTTGGCCACTAGGATTGTATATTATCATGTGTTTGATTGTTAAGTAGGGCCTGCCGAGGTTCTAAATATTGATATGCCCGATACATCGGTAGGGGCGCATCGGGTAGTATCGGTATTTTTTTTCAAATTTGGTTAAGGGGGCCGGTTTAAGGTTTCCCCACCCCTGAACCAGTCAAAACCCTGATACACCCTCTGTAGGGCATATCAGGGTGCTCCTGATATGATAGGAATCAACCAATACGGGCTGGTATGTAAGGATACTTTGAACCTTGGGGCCTACAACTTATGTCCTCAATCGTATGCAACATTGTGATACATTATGAATTGTTCGATTGTTTTATTCCTGGAAAAATGTGGGGAGGTGCTCAACATGCCTAGAAGGTGTTTGCATACATGTAACTTTAGAGGTTGGTTGATAAATTTTGCTTCTAACTAATTTCTTCATCTCCTCTTAGTTAAAACATAAGAAGAAAATGTTTTTAGGATTAAATGTAAGTTATTTAATAGTCATTTTAGATAATGACTTATGCTATTCAATGGTTACTTGTGTAAATTAACATAATAGCTTTGTTTACTTCTATCAATTAATAGTAATTATTTTCATAGGTTTTAGGTTATTACAAAACATGAGATCCGTTAAGAGTGGCATCTCCTATTCTCCATAAATTTTGTGTTTCATTGGGATGAACTGTATCTGTATATATTATTGTTGAATGTAATTTTATTATTGATTAGGTGCATTAATGTTTCAATTTGATGCATGCATATTATAAAATTTAGATCTTGACGTTTTGTGAGGATAGTATTTTTTATGTATTATATAATTGTCTTAGGACTTGAACGGTATGTGAACTTTCATCTATGCCCGAGATATAAAAGTATCATCAAACATCACCATCAATATCAAATACCTCGTGCATCGCATGGGCCATTCCACTAGTAGTATAGAAAAATAACGTTCAAATTTTATAATGGTATGAGATGGAAATGGAATTTATTCATAGTGTTGAAGGGCATAGTAGCTGAGGTAGGGCTGTCAATGGGTCGGGTCCAACCGGACAAAACCAATGGATTCGAATAGATCAGGTCGGGTTTTTTTTTTTTTGAATGAGAATGGATGTGTTGGTTCTAATTCTTGATATATTGTCTTGATTATTATCAGTTTGAAACCTGTTCTACAGTCCTGAATCAATTTACAATCCACCCATAATATTCAATAGGTTTATTATAATCATGTCAGTTGGTTCATATCTGATTGCCTCGAGAACTGATAAGTTCGATTCTAGGTCTAAAATTGTACCCTTTTGGGTTTAATTCAGTTTTGGATTATTAGTATTTCTTATCAGATCAGTTTCAGTTCTACTTGGACCCAACCCATTGACTACCATAAGCCGAGGTAGTAGTAACGGAATAGTAAAGAGAGCAATTTGATTAAGTGGCTGATATTTCATTCAATTCTTTCTTGTTGTTTAAATATCACATAAGAGATAAAGATTACAAGATTGTTTCCTATGTAATCTAGGATAGGATGAGTGTTATCTATCTAGGATAATGCTTATCTTACTAAGATGAGAACTACCACACAAGGATAAGTAATACAACATTAGAATGCTTAGGACTCAAGAGTTTAATATGTGCATGGCTCATGCACGTTTCTTGTGCATTATTGCTTACACCCCCCTCAAGCGTCGCTAGAGGAGAGATGGTGAGTTGGGTACGAAGTAGTTCAAACCGAGGTTGACCACGAGGCTTGGTGAGAATGCCTACTAGTTGGTCGGCTGAGGGAATGAACCGTACATCAATGAGCTTGGTTGTTACTTTCTCGTGAATAAAATGAATATCTAATTCGATGTGCTTAGAGCGAGAGTGTAGTGTATGATTAGTAGCAAGAAATTTAGCTCCCATATTGTCACACCATAGCAGTGGAGGCGCAGAGAGGGAGATGCCAAACTCATGGAGAAGCATATGGAGCCATGGAACTTCGGAAGCTATAGAAGCCAAACTTCGATACTCAGATTCAACACTGGACTAAGCCATAGTCAGTTGCTTTTTGGAGCTCCAAGAAATTAGATTAGGTCCAAAGAACACACAATAGCCACTTTGAGAGCGACAATCCATGAGACAGCTCCGCTAGTTAGCATCAGAATATGCAATGAGAGAGGATGTGCGACTCGATCGAAGGAGCAGACAATAATTAATTATACCCTTTAGGTATCGAAGAATTCTCTTGGCAGCAACCCAGAGAACAATAGTTGGAGTTTGCATGAATTGACAAAATTTGTTAACAGCAAAGGAGATTTCGGGACAAGTAATAGTCATGTACTGAAGAGCACCCACAATACTGTGATAGAGGGTGGGGTCAATGTGATGTTCTCCTTCCGAATTCATGAGCTGAGTGGAAGCAGACATAGGAGTGGAGAGAGGTTTTGCAGCATGAAGTTGAGCATGATGAAGAAGATCATCAATGTACTTGTGTTGAGATAGATGAAAGCCAGTCAACGATCTGTGGAGCTCAATGCCAAGAAAATAATGTGTAGGACCCAGATCTCGAAGAGAAAATTGAGAGGCAAGATGTTGAACAAGGGAGCTGATGGCCATGGAAGAAGATCCGGTGATAATGATATCATCCATATAGACGAGGACCATAACAGTGCTAGAGGTAGAGCCAGAGATAAATACAGAGGCATTGGCTCTAGATTTGAGAAACCTAAGGATAGAAGAGAATAAGATAGCCTTGTAAACCAAGCACGTGGAGCTTTGTTCAAGCCATATAATGATTGATGGAGGCAACAAACATGATTCAGAAACTAGGAGTCGACAAACACAACGAGCTGTTTCATATATATTTCCTAAGAAATATTGCCATATAAGAAGGCATTGCTTACATCCAATTGCCGAACACCCCAATTGAATGAGACTGCAAGAGATAAAACTATGCGAATAGTAGCTAGCTTTACCACAAGATTGAAGGTTTCATCATAATCAAGGCCGGTTTCTTGAGAGTAGCCTTTCACTACAAGATGAGCTTTGAAGTGTTCAATCGAACCATCACGTTTGCACTTGATTTTAAAAACCCATTTCTTGCCAATAATGTTCTTATTAGGTGGAGGTGGAACAAGAGACCAAGTATTATTATGAAGCAAAGCATGATACTCATCAGTCATTGCAATGACCCATCGGGGATCCTTGTGAGCCTGAGAATAACATGTTGGTTCGGATTTCGGAAGCGGACTACCAAAGAGAGCATACCTTGGATTGGGTTTAAAAACTCTATGTTGAGTCCAAGTGATTATGGGATGTAAGGAGGAGGAGGATGACATGATTGTGGCAATTGAGTTAGTACTCGAAGTCGGTTGTATACTGAGAGGTGGGTGGATTCAGAAAAGAAACTTCAATCGGAGGAGCTGATTCAAAAGCAACAACAAGGGGAGGAGCCCTAACTGTAATAAATGGTGGAGATGTCGTCACTGGTGGAGTGGTGGTGGAAGTAGTAAATGGAAAGCAATCCTTATTAAAAACAACATTGTGAGAGATAAAAATCCTTCTCATAGGGCGATATAAGCAAATATACCCCTTGTGAGAATTTGAATATCCAAGAAACACACAGGAAAGAGATCGGGGCTGCAACTTGTGTCTATTATATGGTTGGAGATGTGGAAAACATTTACACCCAAAAGCACGAAGCCTGAGATAAACATATGGTTGGCCAGATAACTTCTCAAACGAAGAGCATGATCCAAGCACCAAAGTAGGGAGTTGATTGATGAGATAGACTATAGTAGAGAAGGATTCAAACTAATATTTAGGGGGTACTACGGCATGGGTCATAAGTGCAAGACCTGTTTCAACATGTCAATGTTTGTGTTCGGTACAACCATTCTGAACTTGAGTATGTGGGCATGATATTCACCGAGAAATCCCAAAATGGTGGAAGTAGCTATTAAAGGTCATGAATTCAGAACCACCATCACTTTGAAAATATTTAATTTTAGCATCAAAGAGTAATACCACATTGGCTTTAAATTTTAAGAAAACATCGAATGCCTCAGATTTGCTGGTAAGTGGAAATATCCAACAATAATGACTGAAATCATCAATAACAAGAATGCAATAATGGTAACTAGAAGCAAATGTTATGGGAGGTCCTCACAGATCACAATGAATAAGTTGTAAAGGAGAGTTAATAATAGAATGACTCTAAGAGAAGGGGAGTACATGACTTTTAGCTATTGAGCAAGATGAAGAAAAATATAAATCATCACTAGAGACTACTGGTAAGTTGTGAGAGGAGATGAGTTGTTGAGTCACTCTAAGGGTAGGGTGACCTAGTTGATGATGCCATATGTCAAGGCTGGTACGAGTTCCCACGAATGCAGTAGGGCTTGGAGCCATAGTCGATAATTTGATTAGAAGATGAAGCTGGTAGAATCCATTCTTATTCGGCCCTTAAAGAAGTATCATCCCGGTGTCTCGATCCTTCACAAAGAATTCATGAGGATGCAATTCAAAATAGACATTATTATCAATAGAGAAACGAGCCACGAATAGTATATTGAGGGAAATTCAAGGAACATGAAGAATATCATTCATAACCAATGATTGGGAAGGTAAAATAGATACAGTAGAAGAGCCAGAATGAGCAATTCGAAAACCTGAACTATTGGCAATGGAGATACGTTCAAAACCATCATAGTCGGAGTAAATCTAAAGTTTATTCAGATAAGAAGTGAGATGATGTGTTGCACCAGAATCAAGAAACCAAATATCTGAATTTTGCTTATCGTGACTTGCTGTACGAGTCTATGCTAGAGGCTGTTGGCGTTTGGGGTTCTTCAGATCTTCAGTATGTGCAAGAAGTTTCTGATAGTACTTGGAAGAGTTATTTTGACCTCCACAAATCTGGCAAGGATTTTTACTATATTTGGAAGGTTTGGAGGATCCATTACCCGTTTGAGGTATCTCAAGTCGATTATATTTTGGTTGATATTTATAATCCTTGTTTTTGGAGGCAAGGTTTGTTGAAGGAGAACTAGCCTATAGATGAAGTTACTGAGTGAAGTAAATGATTCTCATGAGTTAGAAGCATACCTTGTAAATTGGCAAAGGATATCTCATTTGTACAAGTAATAAATATTGTAGAGAATGTATCATAGTCAGGTCTATTCCCATTGAGAGTATGATGAATTAGTAATTGGTTCTTCGATTACAAGTAGCTTGTCACTAAACACTTTGAACTTTTGGAGATAGTCAGACATGGAGAGATCATTCTTTTGCAATGCTCCAGGTTCATTCCTGAGACCAATGGCACTAGTTGTACCTCGAGGGGAGTACATATTCTCAAGAGTTACCCAAAATTCTCTGCTTGTCTTGCTTTCTACAACATGGGCTAGCGCTACTTCTTTTAGTGAAGCTAATATCGAACTGAAAATATAACAATCTTGATTGGCCCATTGTCTGTAAGGTTCTGACACTGAGGTAGAGAATCTTGAGGTGATTGAGGTTTTCACAGAACAAAGTGGAAAGGAGTTGTCCCATCGACATGCCCAAGGAACTCATGGCTCAGAAGAGCGTTCCCAACCTAGAAATTCCACATGATATAGTTGGATCCATCCAACTGAACTGAATTCAATTGGGGGATATGATTTCCCGATGCACCAAAGTTTAGTTGATTGACGAAGTTGGTTGATATAGTGGATGACATGGTGAAGGTTTTAATCTGAATGCTTATGTCTCTGACCCCATAACAGAATAAGAAAGAGAGCAATTTGATTAAGTGGCTGATATTTCATTCAGTTCTTTCTTGTTGTTTAAATAGTGTATAAGAGATAAAGATTACAAGATTGATTCCTATCTAATCTAGAATAGGATGAGTGTTATCTATTTAGGATAAGGCTTATCTTACTAAGATGAGAACTATCACACAAGGATAAATAATGCAACATGAGAATGCTTAGGACTCGAGTTTGATACGTGAATGGCTCATGTACGTTTCTTGTGCGTTATCGCTTCTTGGAGAGTGGCACATATCATAAGTATCAAGTATCATACCTAAACAGGTTGATATTGTAAGTATTGAAATCATAGATTTTTGGATATCGCATCACTAATAACTAAGTTGACTTAAAAGTCATTTGAAGACTCGTAAGTTGGATTTTCAAAGAGATCTCACAAGCTTCACATGATTTGGTTCTTAGTAGTTTTTTGGGGTTAAATCAATTTAGGGTTTTCTTTTATAAATAGCCTTGTATCTTGTAGGGAAAAAGGTACTTTATATCTTAGAGGTTAAGAAAAGAAGGTAAGAGAGTGTGTGAGAATAAAATGAGTGAAAATTTTGTGTATACTGGAAGTTTGGGTTTTGGTGAGAGGCTATGAACAATGTAATTGTAAATCTCCATTGTACTTTTTGTGTTCTATTTTGTCTTTTTTTTCTATTCGCCAATTGATTATCTTGCTACTGGGTTTGTTAGCATCACAACAACAGCTTGGGCTGGATCCGAAATGTAATCCATTTGACCAAATTTGATTTTGAATCCAATCTCATCGATGGACGATTCCAATTTGGTCCTAAAGTGTTGAAATTTCTGCTCTCATTGAAACTTATTTTCAAGACATTTAGATCATTTTCAGTTTAATTTATTAATAAAATTTAAGGTAAAAGACTTAAATACACCTTTAGTTTTCATAAATTGACTTAAATGTATCTTTACTTTTCCGAAAAGGCATAAATATACCTTATTGGTTGACTCCATTGGATTTGATGAACATACCCTCTATCAATGAAAACATAAGAAGTCATTTAAAATTTTAAAAATCGTGTTTTACCATTTGTGCAAGAAGAAGAAGAAATGTATGATTATGGGTGCACCATTGTGGGATTCTAAGAGACAATAAAACCTTCATGGTCTGAAATCTGAATGTTGATCAGTTGCTTCCTCGTTGCACTCGTCTTCTTCCTTCCTCCCGTTTTGGCCAGATAAGTTTCAATGCCTCTACAAATGTCTTGATTGTGCAAGGTAAAATAATGGGGTCATCAATATTGGGATTGAAATCATCCCCTATGGATTGTTTAAACAATGTTTCAAAACTCAAGAGTGATAAAAACTCTACGGAAATAATGTATTTGCTTACGTATACTAGGGGCCTATTTGGCGTGTCTTTTTGGGAGGATCTTCTGGTAGCTCTGATAGTTAAAAGACATATTGAGTTTTTGTATGAAAATCTGAGCAGCCCGAAGCATGTCTTTCTATGCGTCTTTCCGTGTGAGTAAAATGTGAAAGACGCGAGAAGGTTCATTTGGAGCTTCCTGAAATCAGCCCAAAATGGGTTTTTCGCATCTTTTTGGCATTCCATTTTTTGGTGGCTAGATCTTTCGCATGTCAAACGGAAATAGACAAAAAATCAGTCTTCCCAGCTTGTAAACAGCCGAAAGACTGCATGGAAAGATGCACCAAACGCAGCCTAGGTAAAAAGCCTTTTGGGATTGGAATTTGCTTATTGTTGTCCTTTGGACAATAGGACAGTCGTATTCATATGATCATGTGAAGAATTGAAATGATTAAAATAGAGACTATTTTTTATATGGAAAAGTCCTTCCCCAAAGTGTCTTGAAGAAAACATAATGGGATTCTATGTATCTTCTATATATTTGAGAAAAGTGAAGACTAAAATTTTGGGTCCATTTATTTTACGGTGAGAATTAGAATAAAAAAAAAAAAAGTCCATCGGAACCAGAATTGGAATGATCTATTCCTGCCACCTATTTGATTCAAATGGGAATTTGAATTATATGATGAAATAGATTTTCATTCTCATAAAAGGGGATAAAATGGTCATTCAAATAAAATGGGGGAATGCCATTCCACCAGGAATGAGACTAGGGTTTCGATTCTCCAACTAAATAGTTGAAATTGAAATGAAGCCTTAGAAACGAAAAGATCTTTGGAATGATGAATGAACAATGAAGCTAATAAAAAAAAAAAAAAGGAGAGCATAGAGAACTAACTAAAGACTAGAGCAGAGACTAGTGGAGAATCAATAGAGGTGGACAATCTATCACTAGAGGTGAGGTACTCTCGTATAAATATATAATGTTTGTAACGGGACGGTGGGGTTGGGGAGTTGGACGGAAGACATGGACAATCTATCATCTAGGTTATGTATGTGCACCTTTAGTGTAGATTCCCTAATTATATTATTTTCATCAACATACAAGGCTAAGATTAACCAAACTATATTCATCATCTTGCTAATCCTACTTAACAAAAAGAAGTAAAAGAATGATGATGGATTGGAGACTTGAGCTAGAGATTTTTAAAATACAAACTAAGTAAACAATTGGGTTAGAAAGCCTCTCATTATTTTGTAGCATCCAAGCATTTCAATTTTACCAGGACTGATGGCTGAAGTTATTATAGATTTATAGCAGAAGAGGCAGGGCTGTTAACTGTTTGCTGGTGGCTGGATTTTTATGTCTAGTCAACTGTACGCTTGTATGTTTGAATCATTAGTCTCATTTCTCAAAATCTCCAAAACTCTAGGCTTATGTTATATGTGAATTGTGAATATCCCTTGTTTCAAGCGCGTATAATTTGCAGACCGTCATCAGCTCTGAAGTCTGTTTGGTTTGTATTTGGAATGGGAATCAGAATTGGATTGAAAATTTTTGAAATCCGAATGGAATGGTCTATTCCGATAATTTGTTTGATTCAGATAGAAATTGGAATCAACAGGAATGAGATTTCGTTCTCAAAGAAGGGGCAAGGAATGGTTATTCCCTTGAATTGGAGAATACCGTTCTAGCAGAAATGGGAATGAGATTTCAATTCCACTCAATCAAACAGTTGGAATCGGAATAGTCCATTCTGATTCCGATTCTAGACCTCTATTCCCATGAACCAAATAGGGCCCGAGTGTTTTTAGGAATTTTGGAAGAAATTAGGGCATAACACTCCAATAATTTTTTCTTTCCAAGTAGCATTTACGCTAGTGCATTATTATACAACAAAATACTCGTAATTCAATAGGAAAAAGAGGCATTGTTTGATTTCAAGTAGTCGAGCTGAGCCGAGCTGAATACTTGGCAATTTGAGCTCAACTCATTGACACTGTATTAGGCTCGAGCTCGACCTTGGGTAGGTTCAAAACTCGCAAAATTGAGCTTGACTCGGCTCGAGCTCGATTTTAAGCCGTCATTTCTAAAACATAAAAATTATACGTATAAAAATATTTTTTATTTTACATACAAAAAATTAAGAATAATAAAATTATTTATTATTATACATATAAGAAATAAAAAATATACATAAAAATGTTTTTATTTTAGATAAAAATAAGAATTATAAAAATTATTTATTATATATATTTATATGTATATATATTCATGTATGTAAATAATAAAAAATTATTTATTTATTATATTAGGCTCATGAGCCTCATGAACCAAGTTTCATTTGGCTTGAACTTGGCTCGATTAGTAAACAAGTTCATATATCACATTTGAGCTCAGCTTGAAGCTTGATTTAAACCAAACCAAACTGAATTTTTCACAAACCAAACTAGAATAACTCGTGAAAAACTCGACTCATGACCACCCATAGAAAAAGTGTGAATCAGAGAAATATTTCAATTAAAAAACCAGCCGGTTCCAAGTGCTAGACGGACAGAACCGGGCTGGAGGCTGGAGGCTGGAGGCTCCCTTGATGTCGACCACACACAGGTAAAGACGCTGATGGACCAGAAGGGTGTCAATGTCCATAGAAGTTGAACCGACAGATGGATCCCTTATCCCTTAGCTTTCAGGCTTCAGCCAACTAATTACCATTTCAATCGCATCTCCAGGGAGTCTAATGCTTTCTTTTTGCTATAAGTACAGTAGGAAATAATTTGGTGCGCAAGGGTAGGAGCGGCAACCGGGCGGTCGCGAAAATCCCCATCCCTGTCCCCGTTCCCGTCCCCTTCCCATCCCATCCCATTCCCCCTATTTTTTTATAAATATTAATAATTTTGTTTTTGTTTTTTATTTTATTTAAAAAATAAAAATAAAATAAATATAATTTCCAATCTATTAAAAAAGATTCAAACATATTCAACCATATTTTTAAAACATTAATATATAGATGTATGTATACATATATAACATATACATACATATATACATATATATTTATGGGGATTCCACTTGCGAGGATCGGGGTCTCCATGAGGCAGGGAGTGCTCTCCCCGTTCTCGTTAATGGGGATGAAATTTTTTCATCTCCGTCCCCACGAGGAAAAAATCATCCCCATCCCCGGTCCATTCGGGATGGATCCCCACAAAAATCAGGAAAATAAAAAGAATTAATATCCCTAACAAGAGGAGAGAGTTTGGCAACGTGGCATTGTTTCTAGTGGTATGAAATAGGTAACATTGTGGATCCCACGGTCACCATGCTATAGTGGTAAGAAATAGGACCCAGTTTCGTACACTCAGGTCCAAGAGAGGAAAATATTGAAAAAAATAAACGGTGGGACAGACAGAAGTGGGGGAGTCTGTGGACATGTGAAACCTGGGGTGGTGGGACAGACAGGAGGCCAGTGGCCAGAGAAATAAAGGCAAAGGCCAAGGGGTAGTAAGGACTAAGGACACCCAGAATGCAAAATGCAGAGTGAGGAGGAGGCAAGAGGGGAAGGGAACAAATCATGAGGGAGCTGGGAGCCCCTAACTCCGCTCATCCCTTCCACACCCGCAGGACAAACAAAAGGCGATCGATGTGTAGAAACAAGACATGAAATGAGACAAAACTGCATCACCATCTAAACAAACCGTCAAATCCTTACCACCTTCTCTTCTCAAATCTATATATCTGTGAAAAGTGAAAACACATGCGCCCTCTGTCCCTCACCCACCCACTTCTGCACTTCACTGACGTGCTCTTCACTTGTCTCCATCCGCACCCGTGTCCTCCTTTCCCCTTCTTTTCACCATTTGCTTTTTCATATATCATCTATTATGTATGGTTGAATTTTTCTTTTGTATTTATATAAATATAAATATGTACAGTGTATATATATATACAAAATAATAAAGAAAGAATTTAGGGTCAGTTTGATTTAAAATTGGCATCGAAATATTTCAAAATCAGAATTAGAATGGCCTATTTCCATAGTCTCTTTACTTCAGACAAGAATAGAAATGGGAATTAGAATCAGTAGAAATGGGATTTCATTCCCAAGGGAAAGGTAAGGAATGGCCATTCCCTCAAATGGGATAATACCATTCTAGCAGGAACGGGAATGAAATTCCGAACACTCAACTAAACAGTTGGAATCAGATTAGCCCATTCCTATTCCGATTCCAGACCCCTATTCCCACAAACCAAACGGGGCCTTGAGGTTTTGCACTCTAAATATTTGTGTTCTGTACTCTTTCAAAATCAAGTCTTAGGCTCAGTTTAGAAGGATATATAAAATCTTGTATTTTATATTATTTTGTATGTATTTATACTGTACATATTTATATTTGTACTCTTCTCGAACTGAGAGGGTGAAATTTGGATATTTCACTCAATCAAACTACGAATTTAGTGATCTTTTCTTTAACTTCTTTCAACAAGAGGCTGAAGGCCTTTCCAATCTCAGCTCAAAGCATATCGATTTAGGCCCATCTTATCTTTGTATGTCATGCTTAGGGGTGCAAATCGGGTAGGCTGAGCCGGGTTTAAGCTTAACCCAAGTTCAACCGTAGGAATTGTGCCTAAGAACTGAGCCTAGTTCAAGACTAAGGTTAAACCCAATCTGTCCAACTTGGGCCAGACATACTTTAAAATTTAATGCATTTAGATTGATCAACCAGCCCACACTAAAATTTAAAATAAATGTATGTATGCTTTTATGTATGAAAGTATGTATATATATAAATCAGGCAAGGTGCAAGTTTGCACTAGAGAATATTCAAATGGAGATCCCCAAGGTGGTTTCTGGTGGAGAAGATGGGGTCACTGTAACTTTGGAGGAAAAGCTCTGAGGCACATCTGAAGACACTGTCTTTAGAATGTTATTTGCCCCAACTCAGTTTTACTGAGTTTGTTGTTGGGTTACAGGCAAATTCGTTCCTAGGATACAACAGAGCCTTGGACGAGAATCTGCAACCAGCAAAGTTGAAGAGTCTCCAGAAAAACCTTCTGTGAGACTGTAGCAGATCGGACTGAGATAGAGAGAGAGAGAGTGAATTTTGACATTGTGTGTTTTGGAGTCTGATTCATGCTCCTTAAATAATTTGTGAAGAGGTATGAGGAAAAGGTGGGTGCTGGTTTAGAGAAGACACCTTGAACAGTCACAATTTCAAACATTGTGACTGTTTAAAAAGTAATTAACAATTGGTGACTGTTAACTTTGAATTGTGCCCTTGATCACACCTGATCGAATCATGACCGTTGATCTCATCAACGGTGATCAACGATCAGCAATGCACCAAACCAAAGCTACCCATTGCGAGCCACGCAGGTGCGAGCAAAGTGCGCCTCATTGCGCCGCACATACGCGTGCGCGCGCATTGCACGGTATCGAATCCCCATACTCTCCTCTACTAATTCTAAGGAGTGTAAATCAGCTCCTATTGAAATACTGAAAACAAAACTTATAATTTTCCAATGTGGGACAAGTTCAAAACTAGGTTTTTGTAAGAGAAAAACTGATTTTTCAACCAAGTGTGTAGGTGCAATTTTTCATGTATTGACCAATCAAACCCATTGGATTTAATCTCTTATAAGATTAAAATCCAACAATCCCCCACATTGATTGATCAATTATATAGTTCTCTCTCAATCCAAACTATTATGACAGTTATGCATACAAGAGGTGTTTATCAACTTAAAACTCTTGTTAGTATAGTTATCTTAGAGCCTTATCAAAGTTATTGGTAGTAAGACCTTAAACCAATTACTCTCAAGACAGACCGGAGACACCTCATGAGAAGCGGCACCACTTCTATGTTCACATAGGTAAAGTTCCACTATGTGCTCCGTTATTTGACACATTTCAGAACTTCATTAAGAGTTTATCTCAACCTCTCATCATAACCGACAACACTGTTTATGTTGTGATGGAAAATTTCTCAATGTCAGTGCTAACAGTCACATTGTTGTAACTTGTTATTACCCATTAAACCCAATACTAATGGTTTTTCAGTTTAGGTTAGGTTACCATTACAGGTGACTAAGTAAAGGGTTTTAATCCCATCTCTTTGGGATTAGTTGCCTAACAATGGTCAAGTTTTTACTTGACCTCACATATGTTATAGTGATGACTCCATCTTAAATTAGTTGCCTAACAAATTCATGTCTCAGACTTATATGTCTGGACTTACCATTGTAGGTACCACTGTAGGCCCTTGATAGAGTTGCCTCACTATCACAGTAAATGGAAATTGAAGGCATAGGACTCGGCCAAAGTTTTATATCCAATAATAAATTCCTAATCCATTCAGTCTTTTTTCCAATAGCCGCTAAGGCTATGAATTCGGATTCCATGGTCGAGTGAGATATACAAGTTTGTCTCTTGGATGCCCAAGATATTGCACCCCCACCAAGGACGAAAATCCATCCGAATGTGGACTTGTTATCTCCATTACCGGTAATCCAACTTGCATCAGTATACCCTTCTAGTATAGCTGGATAATCACAATAAAACAAGTCAAGTTCCAAGGTTTTCTTGAGATATCCAAGAACTCTCCCAATTGCCTTTTAGTGCTCTGCACCGGAATTACTTGTAAACCGACTGAGTTTACTTACTGCAAATGCAATATCAGGTCTGGTGCAAAGCATAGTATACATCAAGCTCCTTACTACACTAGCATACTCAACTTGTGAAATTGCTCTACCGGTATTTTCTACTAGCTTTATACTAGAATCATATGGCGTGCTACATTCTTTAAACCCTAAATGCTTAAATTTCTCAAGTACTTTCTCAATATAATGTGATTGGCTTAATGCATAGCCCCTACTATGCTTTTTAACTTTTATTCCCAAGATGGTATCTAATTCTCTTAAATCTTTCATCTTAAAGACAGTGGATAAGTAGTTTTTAGTTTCATTTATGCCAATCATATTTGTACCCACAATAAGCATATCATCAACGTAAAGACATACAATTACTCCATAATTTTCAGTGAATTTTGAGTAGATGCATCTATCAGCACTATTATGCTTAAAACCAAAAGCTAGGATGCAAGAATCAAATTTCTCATGCCACTGCTTAGGTGATTGTTTTAATCTATATAGTAATTTAACCAATTTACAGACTTTCTTCTAATTTCCAAGAAGAACAAATCCTTTTGGTTGTTCCATATAAACCTCTTCATTTAAATCACCATTTAAAAAAACGGTTTTAACATCCATTTGGTGAACAGATAAGTGATAAATGGATGCTAATGCTATGAGTATTCTAATGAAAGTTGTTCTAGCCACTAGTGCATAGGTGTCAAAGTAATCAATCCCTCATTTTGACTAAATCCTTTGACTATCAATCTAGCCTTAAAAGTTTGTACAGTTCCATCAGTGTTGTATTTTCTTCTAGACACCCATTTACATTTTATTGGTTTTGATTCTGGAGGCAGGTCTATTAGTGCCCATGTGTTATTTGACATTATTGAATCCATTTCATCATTTATGGCTTCCTTCCAAAAGGCAGCATCTCTAGAGGTCATGGCCTCACTATAGGTTTTTGGATCATTTTCAATGTTTAGGACACTATGTATCTTATTTAAAATATTCTCTCTATCAGTCTCAACAAAAAATATAATTGACTGAGTAGATATAAAATCTAAACCTAAGTGTTTCTCTATTTTTTGTCTTTGACTTCTTCTAAGTCCTATTGTAGGTGTTACAATTGTGTCATTTCTTCTTTCAGTCTCATTATTATCAATAGGTATTGAGATCTGACTTTCTCTGTCTTTTCCTGTAGATTCAGAGCACAACTTATTTTCAAAGAATTCAACATCTCTAGTTTCAATTATCATATTGGACTTCAAGTCTAGAAGCCTATAGGCCTTGCTATGTTATGCATATCCAACAAACATATTTTTCTTAGCTCTGAGTCCTAATTTTGTTCTTTTACGATCTGAAACTCTATAATATGCTAAGCACCACCACACTTTTAGATATGCTAAATTAGGCTTTCTTCCTGTCCATAATTCATATGGGCATTTGTTATTAACTCTAGAAACAATTCTGTTATGTAAATGGCAGGCTGTTAACAACATGCAGTTTATCATTTCTATAAGTGTTCGATTTTTCCTTTCAGCCAGGCCATTTTGTTGAGGGGTATAGGGAGCAGAACACTGAGGTATTATTCCAAATTCATCACAGAAAGAATTAAACTCATTTTTAAAGTATTCAGCACCCCTATCACTTTTAAGGATTTTAATTTTCTTTTCTAGTTGATTTTCAACTTCAGTCTTATATAGTTTAAACATGTCAAAGGCTTCATCCTTAGTTCTCATAAGGTAGACATAGGTGTACTTAAAAAAGTCATCTATAAATGTTATGAAGTATCTCTTACCTCCTCTACTTAATACACCATTGAGTTCACAGATGTTAGAATGAATTAGTTCTAGAAGTTGAGAATTTCTCTCAACACTATGGAAATGTTTATTAGCCACTTTAGATTTTACACATATTTCACATTTTTCAGTTGATTCATTACTATAAGCAATTATACCAAGTTTGCTCATGTTTTTATGGATTTAAAATTCAAGTGTGCTAATCTATCATGCCATAAAGAGAAAGAATCAACAATATAAGCAAAAAATTTTCTTTCATTAATACTTAATTTGAACATACCATTACAACCATATCCCTTTCCAACAAACATCCCATTCTTGGATATGATTAGTTTGTTGGATTCAAAGACAACTTTGAATCCCCTCTTACAAACAAGATTTATAAGACCAAGTTCTTTCTAATGTCAGGAACATGGAGAACATTCAAGAGAGTTAGTGTCTTTCCAAAGGTGAAGTTCAACTCTACGTTGCCTCTTCCAGCAACTTTGACACATGTTTGGTTTCCCATCTGTACCTCCTGGCCATCAGTCACTTCTTCATATGTCTTGAACAAGGACTTGTCCTTGCAAACATGAACTGTGGCGCCTGAATCAAACCACCATCCAGAAGACGATTCTGCCATGTTGACTTCAGTAGTCATGGCCACGAGATTGTCTTCTACCATGTTTGCAGACTTGGTTCCGCCTTTCCACTAACATAGCATGATCCTTTCTTATTGTTGCTCTTTTTGAAGTTCCCATCCTTCTTCTTTACTTGTAATGCAAGGTTAGTCTTCTTCGATTCATTTTCCACAAAATTGACCTTAGAGTTCAGCATACCGGTCAAGGTCTTATCCCTACTGTCTCTAACTCGAGACTCTTCTTCAATACAAAGGTGTGGCTGAATTTGCTCCAAGGTAAGTTCTTCAGCCTTGTGCAGAAGCTTCTTCCTGTAATCCTTCCAAGAGGGTGGAAGTTTGGCAATGATTGCTCCCACTTGGAAAGATTCAGGAATGATGATGTTAAGGGATCGAATTTTATTGACTATCACCTGTAGTTCATGAACTTGCTCTAGTATGGGTTTATGGTCGTTCATGGTGAAGTCAAAGTATTCTGAAATAAGATACTTATTCGTACCTGCTTCTTGCACCTTGTATTTGAATTCCAGGGCCTTCTAGATTTCTTTTGAAGATGTAAGTTCCTTGTAGAAGTTGTAGAGCCGGTCTGATAAAGCATTTAGTATGTGTCCTCAGCACAGAAGTGATTCATCTTCTCATTTTGCTCTTTCCTTTTTTAGTTTCTCTGAGTCTTTGTTAGTGGGTTCAGGAAGTGATTGCAGATTTGGGTCCAGCAGATAGTATAGCTTCAGTATGGTCAGAAAGAAGATCATCTTGTCTTGCCATCGGCTGAAATTTGCTCCATCGAACTGGTCTAGTCGAACAAGATATTGGTTCATCATCTTGATTGAAGTCATGCTTGCTCCCGTCTCCATTGCAGAATAACGTTCTAAAATTGTTGGAGAAGATGGGGTCACTATAACTTTGGAGGAGAAGCTCTGAGGCACGTCTGAAGATACTGTCTTTAGAACGTTATTTGCCTCCACTCAGTTTTACTGAGTTTGCTGTTGGGTTACAAGCAAATTCATTCCCAAGATACAACAAAGCCTTGGGCGAGAATCTGCAACTAGCAAAGTTGAAGAGTCTCTAGAGAAACCTTCTGTGAAACTGTAGCAGGCCGGACTAAAGAGAGAGAGAGAGTGAATTTCAAAATTGTGTGTTTTGGAGTCTGATTCATGCTCCTTAAATAATTTGTGAAGATGTATGAGGAAAAGGTGGGTGCTAGTTTAGAGAAGGCACCTTGAACAGTCACAATTTCAAACATTGTGACTATTTAAAAAGTAGTTAACAGTTAGTGACTGTTAACTTTGAATTGTGCCTCTTGATCACACCCGATCGAATCGTGTCATTGATCTCATCAACGGTGATCAACGGTCAGCAACGCACCAAACCAAAGTTGCCCATCGCGAGCCACGCGGGTGCGAGTAAAGTACGAGCAAAGTGCGCCTCATTGCACCGTGTGCATGCGTTGCGCGGTATTGAATCCCCATACTCTCCTCTACTAATTATAAGGAGTGTAAATCAGCTCCTATTGAAATACTGAAAACAAAACTTATAATTTTCCAATATGAGACAAGTTCAAAATTGGGTTTTTGTAAGAGAAAAACTGATTTTTCAACCAAGTGTGCAGGTGCAATTTCTCATGTAATTGACCAATCAAATGTTAGACAGTTTTGTATGCCTTTAGCTTCAATCAAAATGATATACTTTATGAATTTATTGTAAATGAATAAAAGTGCATATTTGGTTCATGTTCCCTTGGTATGTTTCTATGTAATACCCTTAAACTAGACACTTAATGAGACTCGTGTTAGTTTAGAATGTTCACAGCCAGTGGTTGGTCTGGGGAGACCTATCCTGACAAGGCTGACACTGTGGTGCCACCAAGTCGGTTGGGGTGGCCTGTCTCAGCTGCCAGGGTGAGACCCTAGGCACATACAGTGTAGGATTAATTGAATCTTTGAACTGGACTAGATTTCCAGTATTGCCCTGGACCTTGGAGATTGATGGGTAAAACTGGAAAGTTACACCTGACCCCTAGACTCGATTATGATACTGCACTGGGTGTCGGATTAGGCTGTCTTTGATGTACCAATCAGTGAGATCCTTAGCGGAGGTCAAAACCTAGGTATGTTGGGATAGTTTGAGAATTCATCTGAGTGGGTGATCATAGTGACAGGATCAGCCCCTTTGTTGGACAAAGGTAATGATCGGGGATGCATTCTCACTAATGGAAACCAAGACTGTCGGCAGCCGATTTCAATCGTTGAGATTTGTTTTGCAAAATATATTTTATATGAGAAATAAAAGTATATACATTATGGTTTCAAAATGATTTGCAAAAGGTTTTAATTCCTGGGATCCATACAAGAGAGAGTGCAACACTGTTCCTTGCAGCCGAGGGAGAGGTCCTCTCTTGTCGGGCAATGTATGATCATCATGGGCTGAGAGGTTAAGTGTAAGACCATTGAGGATAATACCTGATGGGTTAATCTTGCATCTGCCCATAGTCCCTGGGTGTTACAAGGTGGCTTGGCCCATGAACCACTTAGGGTAAGTGATGGGCCCATAGAGTCCAGTTGATGGGTTTTAGGGGGTGCATTGTCCATAACAGTGTATTCGGCCAAGCCTTATAACAAAGGCTGGGCTGAACCCATGTGGATGATGTGTAGATCAATGTTTGGGTCCCACGCCATACAAGGAAGCCCAACTGGGCAGCAGTTTGGAAGGCTAAATGAATACATAACCCTAAATGGGCCTTAAGCCCATTTCAAACAGGGCTAATTTGATTAGTCACTTAAGGGGCGAATTCTGAGATAAGATCAACTAATAGGATTGGGCCCACACCCTATCCACTTAGAGAGTCCAAGATCTGAATAAGATTTAAATATGGAAACTTCCTAATTAGATTAGGAGATGGCTGATCTAATCTACAGATAAGATAAGGGTTATCCCTTATCACTTAAAGGGACTTCTAGTCCAAATATGATTTGGGTTAGCAACTCCTAATGGGATTAGGAGCTGATCCCTTTGAGATTATAAAAGGAGGGGGCGGCAGCCTTTAGACATGCAAGCTACACACTCTTGTCTTCAGAGTTGAGATTACAAGAAGAGAGAATTCTGCACCTTGCAAATACTCTCTTGCCGCCTCCTTCCTGCAGCCGCCGCATACAGCAGTTCGATCTTCAGTTCTTGGGAGAAATCAAGATTTGATCTTGATACCAATCTTTTAGATATATTCACAAGCCATCCAGTTGATTCTTGCGAAGGGTCAAGTTCTTTTGGAAGAACACTACTGATTCTGCTCCACCCTGCACTGCACCGTCTTCAGTGGGAGTAGATTTTGGATCATTCCTTGGGCGTGAACACCTCCATTGGGAGATACTGCTTCTCTATATCAAGTATTATTCCTCCCTACTCCTTTTAGTTCAGATCTGGTTCAGTTTGTGGTTCAAGAATGATCATTGAAAATATGATTTTCCAAATAGGGAATTCGATTCCTAGTTGAAGGGAGAGAAAAATTTTTGAAATTTGCCCCCTTATTCTGCAATCTTTGGGCGTCCATGTAATGGATATTCTATCCCTTCATCAAACCTATTGGATTTAATCTCTTATGAGATTAAAATCCAACAGTTTCGAGTGTTAAGGCTCAAATTGCTGAACTAAGTAGCAAAGTTAAGCTCCCATCTGTTCATCCTCCAAACTTAGTTGCTATTGGCCTTACGGTTTCTCACTGTACACGACCCCCGTGTGGTTGACTGCGTTTGGTTGCAGTGCAAATTTTTGCTTGATAGACTTAGTTTGAAAGGAGTATAAATACAAATATGTACACTATAAGTACATAAAAAATAATATAAAATACATACATAATTTTGCAAACTACAAATTCGTATTTGTGCTCCTTCTAAACTGAGCCATAATATCATTTATCATCCTTGCAAAAACAAAATTTGTTTTCTATCGATTTTTTGCATTCCGTTCGTGCTTCCTTGGCCTTTGTAAATTTGGTTGCTTGGTTGAAGAACTCTATAGAGGCCAGAGGGTTTAACTCGACCTCCTAGTGCAAGTCAGGATGCCGGACGTCGTTGACCACTATAGTGAGCTGAACGGCTGAGTTAAGGTTGGGAACTTGAAGTTGCTCCAGGTTGAATCATTTGATGTAGTCCTGGATTTTCTTGTCCGGTCATTGGGCGACATTCAACAAGAGGTCGTTGACTTCAGGCACCGCTTGTTTGTCGTGAAGTGTATAGTAAACGGGTCGGCAAACTGGTTTTAGCTTTTAATGGAGCCCGTGGCCAGCCCCGAATACCACATCCGAGTTGTGCTCCAGAAAGTGATCGAGAAGGCGATGAATAGGTTCCATCATTTTCCTCGTGTAGCTGCATCAGGGCTTGAAAGTTGTCGAGGTGGTCGACCGGATCAGTTGTCCCGTACTCTAAGCTAGGTGCCTTGAAGTCTTTCAACCGTGGGGCCATGAAGATCTCAACATCCAGTGGTGAAGTTTGGGACATTGGTTGTGCTGACGAGGTGCCAATCTGATTCACCTCCTTCTGTTCTTTCTCTTTCCTTTCCGCCTCCTTGTTGTCATTCAGAGTGAGGCGACTCCTTCCTGTGGTGCGACGTGTGCATTTACGATGCCTTCTCTGAGACCCCTCGGTCGAGTTGGTGGCCTTAGTCTCGGTCGATGTTGTGGCTTGGTTCCTTTATCAAGACCTAGTTCTGGTCATTGGAGTGACGAGGTGGGTCGAGTACTGGTTTTTTATTCTAGTTGTTGGGCTACTAGTTCTGGTTCTGACCGGTAGTCGTTTGCCACTGGCATGATCTTGCTAATGCTTCTGTTGCTGCTAGCTACTGTTGTTGTTGCAATCCTGCTAGGGCGGCAAAGTGTCCTTCCCATGTCCTCTTTTGCATGTTTATATCGCGGACGTACTGCATTAACTCGTTGAACTGGTGCCCAACAATCCTGATAGGGACTGTTGAGGGCTCAACTGGTGGGAGAGGCATGATCATGTTGGGTAGAGGGAAGTTGGGGTTCTGCATGACATGGATACCTTGTAGGGTCAAGGGCATGGTAAACTTCTCAATAGTCATAGAGGTGATCTCGGGGTTTTAGGGTTGGCTACGAGCCGAGCTCTTCATGAGTTACTCGAGCTCGGCTCAACTCGGTTTCAACCGAGCTTCGAGCTAAGCTCAAATAGCTACATATATACATAGGTGAGCTTTCATGAGCGTAGTGGTCACTGGCTCGAATAGCTACCTAGGTAAGCTGCAATGAGCCTCAGGAATCACGTCCAAGATCTCCGACCCATCTAGTTCGGAGGTGGTTTAACACTTGGAAGTGGACTCCGTGTAAGCAGGTAATGTCTATCCAATCTCACCTAAAGTGGGCGGGGTGATAACCAGCTCTTCGTATGTGGTGTCGTGATCTCAGGGAATTCGTAGGCGATAGCCCCTTTAAGGGGGAGGTCGCTTGGCACATCAGGCAGGTTGCTAACTAAAAACATGTCAGATCAGTGGAAGAAGGACGCCTCTTATGCCAACCTGAGGTCTTGCATAGTTGTTCACAGTTCGGCCTACCGGGGTGGTGTCAAGGTTGTTGATGTAGTTGTAAAGTGTTTGAAGTGCTATTGGAGTCTGCTTACGTGGTGTCGAGGTGTCATTATGCTATCTTGTAATACCACGTGTTGTCATATCATTGGAAGACCAAATTACCCCTCATTAGTGTTATCCACTCCAGATTGCTGAGTCCATCATTGGAATAATGGCTTTTAAATTCTTTATACTCTCTAATGGTAATGCTAGAGAAATAACCAAAATATTTCACTAGAAAAAAAATAGAAATAAGAACCTCCATATATTTGAAAGCAAAGAGATACAAAAAGGACACCAACGGTCTTCTAATTAAACAAACACTTGCCTATTGTATATTATTTCTATAGCATAAGTAATCTCTGTTATTGAACTTTAAGGATATGGCTCTATTTCATGTAACTACTTTTGGGTCTGTTCAGAGATTTTGGACTTGTACATGCATCTCTCTTATATTGTTAGGCAAAAAAATAAAAAAATCTTTTATAAACCAATTATTCATATGACTTGAATCTTGTAATTGTACATACACGTATACATTAAACATCCAACATTAAGAGCAGATTTTAGGAACCTCCTTGCCTACACAAAGTGTTAGAATTCTGCACTCAATCACATAAAAACATCAAAGTCATACCCCCAGCTGAACTAGATATTTCCCAAAATCCTTCTCTCATATAAATGGGAAAGCCATCCATGCTGTAGTGCATCCTTTGCACTTAGCCGCCTCTCTGGATTAATCTCAAGCAAGTCTCTGATAAACTCAACAAACCCTGCATGACATAGGCAAAATTGAAAATGCAAATAGAAACTTAGTTTGTATGACCCAGGCAAAAATTTTTGTATCTCATAAGCTCCATTTAGAGGTTTCTTAGAGAACACAGTAACATGTCAAAAGAAGAATAATAAGTGTTGTAAAGAAGGGCGTGAAACCATACAGGGAGATGAATATCCCTTTTGCAATTGAAACATAGAAGAACCTGCTGGTGTTGTGACATTATTGAAATCATGTGTGTCTATTATAGAAGAAATTTGTAAGTACCAAAGCAACCTTTTGAATATGTACCATGTGTTATCTTCCTTTCAGTTGTCATATTCGGAATCATAATTTGGATTACCAGGAAATTTTGCAGGTGATGGAATTCGAATGTGATATAATGCCCTAAGATAAATGGAATTGCACTTATAGGATCATCATATCTAACAAACCCAACCCATAGCCTTTGCTCAAACCTATGGTATTGAATAAATAACAAGAGTATAACGGGCATGTGAAAATTTGAATATTGACTACAATTGGGATATGGAACTATTTCTTCCACATGGGTTGTATTTAATCATGTGCATTAATCCTTGCTTATATTCAATGAACTGCTTAAAACCTTTTATCATGACATGATTTTTTTTTTTTTAATGTTATGTTGGTCCAATCAATAACAGTCATGAGGTTGGGACACTCAATAGAAAGACGTAGGAAGCTGGTTGGGCTATCATAAGTATCCTCATGGTTGGATACCGAAAAATTTACTGATGTAGCACAAGCCTAGAGTGGAGTTCTGACAGAGGGAGGTTTTTAAAGCGCATTCTTAAAAGTGATAAGAAGAGTTTGGCGCAAATTAAGATGCAAAGATCTTTCTTTATGCTTATTGAGCATGGCGCTCTTCATCCAACGGTACACTTATTAGTTGAATAACAAGTAGTTATTTTTTGCACACTATTGGACATAATGTGTGTAATAGTATAATGCATGCACGGTTTGATCGATCCCAGGCGATTTTGCCCCTTCCTTGTTGCAACCTATTAGTCAACAAGTCCTTATTGAGATTCAAACTGATCCCTACTTTAGGAAATATTTTAAGTTATGTTCACCAACTAAGGTTATATTTCATTAGAGATGCTAAACTTAAGACTTCAGTGAGTCACCAACTATGTAATGGGGGCATAGGATTGCACTGGAGTGATTGATGGATTGTTAGACAGTAGCTCTAATCAGATTGATGTACATAAGCATTTATTTGTAAATGAATAAGGTACATAGTTGTTTCATGTTGATATTGGTATATTTTAGTGTATTACCCTTTAAACTGGACATTTAAAAGATTTGTTTTAATTTAGAATGTTTTCAGCCATTGGATAGATTTGGAGAGTTTATTTTGACAAGGCTAACACTGGTGTGTTGCCAAGGAGTTGGAATAGTTTGTTTCAGTTGCTAGGGGTTAGATCCTAAGCACAATCAGTAGGTGTTTATTAGAAGCACTGAACCTGAACCAGTTTTCAACTTTTCCCTGGACCTTAGAGATAAATGGGCAAAACTAAAAAGTTATACATAACCTCAGATTTGATTATGATACTACATTAGGTGTTCGATTGGGCTATCTTTGATATGCCAATTAGTGAGATCCATCAAGGGTAAAATAACTGAG
Organism: Nelumbo lutea; assembly: GCF_056320005.1. Lineage (NCBI taxonomy): Eukaryota > Viridiplantae > Streptophyta > Magnoliopsida > Proteales > Nelumbonaceae > Nelumbo > Nelumbo lutea. Next base: position 127,144,782 of record NC_142684.1, read on the forward strand.
TATGTTGGAGTATTCTAAGAATTCACCTAAGTGGGTGATCACAATGATAGTATAGGCCCCTTTGTTGGACAAAGTGAATATCGGGGTTTACACTCTCTTTGATAGAAACTTAAACTGTTGGCAGTGGATTTCACCTGTGTTTGAATTTTGATTTTGCAAAATATATTTATATGTTATATACTACTATTTTATGAAAAAGGTTTATAAAAGATTTTAATCTCAGGATTCATCCAAGTAGAGAGTGTGGCAGACCTTATAGCCAACCAAGATAGAGGTCCTTCCTTTTTAGGTAATGTTCGATCATTATAGGCGAGATGTTAAGTGTAAGAGACTATTACAAGGCTGATTATCTGATGAACTTTGTCTTACATGAGTCTTTTATCCTTGGGTCTTCATAAAGTGGTTGACTCCAATGATCATTTAGGCCCAAATTGAAGCAATGTTAAGTGTAAGAGACTATTACAAGGCTAATTATCTGATGAACTTTGTCTTACATGAGTCTTTTATCTTTGGGTCTTCATAAAGTGGTTGACTCCAATGATCATTTAGGCCCAAATTGAAGCAATGCTGATTGGGTCAGGGGTTCACTGCCTTGAGCAGTGAATTGGGCCTAGCCTCTTTGAGAGGTTGGGCTGAACCCATGTGGGCTTATGTGAGATCATTGTGGGGTCTCATGCCATACAATATCAAGCCTAAAGAGGCCATGCAACACCTTGCGTCATGAACCTTTGAAATAAATGGGCCTAAGGCCCATAACTAATAAGATTAAGTAAGTTGTCAAAGGACAATTTAAGAGGATATGGAGAATCCATCATTTTAAGAGGATAATGCTTATATCTTAATAGAGTCCAAATCCAAATTAGATTTGGATAACATTCTAATTTGATTTGGAGATTGTTCCATAAGGATATAAAAGAAGAAGATGGTGAATCGGACTAGAACACCACTCCCTCTTGTTCTCTCTTGTTCTCTTTTGTCTTACAAGAAACTTTATCATTGCACTGAAAAGTAAATTTAGCTTTAACTCTTTCAAAGGTTGGGCTGAACCCATATGGGATCATGTGAGATCATTGTGGGGTCCTACGCCATACAATATTAGCCCTAAAGTGGTCATGCAACACATTGGGTCGTGAATTTTTGAAGCAAATGGGCCTAAGGCCCTAAATAAATAAGATGAATTAAGCTAGCACATGACAGCTCATGTGCTTTGGGCCGAACTGGGTATGGAGCACCTATTCTCTTAAGAGGATAATGTTTATCTCTTAATAGAGTCCATATCTAAATCAAATTTGGATAATCTCCTAATTAAATTAGGAGAGTGCTTCATAAGGAGATAAAAGAGAAGAGGGCGAACTAGGCTACGAGACTTCACACTCTTACTCTTTATTCTTCTCTTTTGTCTTCCAAGAAACCCTAATTTGACATAGGTTTTCAATAACTGATTTTTGATAAGTTTTTTTTTTCTTGGTTTTGCAAGAAAAACGTTGAGGAATATCAAACTCGCTCACCTCATTCAATCCAAGCAAGTTGGATAGAAGTTTTGGAGAAAATAATGTTACTGAACTGGCTTCAACTATGCATTGCACTATCTTCAGTTGAGGTTGGTTTTAGGAATAATTTGGGTGTGAACTTCCACCTTAGAATATGCACTTGTGGTATACGTATTAGGTATAATTTTCCCTTTTGATGTGGTTTCAAATCCGGTTTGGTTCAATGTAAGATCAATTCGAAAAAATGCAATTTTTCAAAATACCAAGAAATCGGTTCTCAAAAGGGTTAGAAAATTTTTGAAAATTCGACTAGCCATCTAGCTTGGTTCAGTCATATTCCAACCCTTCCAACAAAGATTGTAAAGAATAGAACTTTCCAAGTGGTCATCGTTACGTGCTCAGATGGGATCTACTATGTACCAAGATTGGATGAGATTGAGGCGATTAAATTAGGGCATCCAAAAAGATACTCTATGTTTTGTTGGGGTTGAGTGTTTCTTGCATGAATGGCTTACTTTTTGTGATTAGTATATGCTGTTTATGGACTCTGTGTTTGTGTTCTTTGTGATTAGTGGATGATGTTTTTTTTTATTCTATGTGTTTGTATTCTTTGGGATTGGTGGATGTTGTTTTTTGACTTTGTGTTTGTGTTTTTTGTGCTTACTGGATCTAATATGCTGATTCTTTTGTCTATTTAGACAATTAAAACTTGTGGTATTTTGATATAAGATTATTTGTATAGAAATATATAACATGTGTTTGAATATAATATGGTTGATAGTAGATATGGTGTTTGGAAAAGATGTTGGAACTTTATCTATTGTTGGGGAAAGAAAGGCAAGCAAAAACCAAGGGTGGTCCTTTCTATGAATGACAACAAGTTTAAACCTGAGAGGATTCGACAACTTAGGTGGACAGATGCCATGGATAAAGCCTTGATTGGGCTCTTAATAGATCAAGTTGCGTTGGGAAATCATGTGAGCAAGTCATTTAAGCCCATAACTTATACATCTGTTTGCAAAGACATGCAAGACAAATTTGGAGTGAGTGGATTTGGTTGGAATGAGGCAAAAAATCATATTAAGGCAGATGTTGTGGTGTGGGAAGAATACATGGTGATTTATCTCTTATTCATGTTATTAATATTATCATTTCTTTTTCTTTTATATAGGCAAATCCAAGTGTTGTTGCTGTGAAGGGGCGAGTAATGGAAATGAATGACTTGATGCATGTGGTTCTGGGAAATGACCAAGCCACAAGCAACATGGCACAAACTGGAGTAGAAATGATTGAAGATGTTGAAGGGGATGATGATGAAGGTGGTGGAAGTTTCATGCACAAACAATCAACTACACAAGGTGGATCAGCATCAACATCCACTACTAAAAAGCGGGTTCATGGGACAAAGAAGAATGGACATGATGGCTTCATTGGTATTATTTCTGAAATGAATAAGACAATGCTGAAGATTGCTTCTACTCTAAACTTAGAACCGAAGAAGACTTTCTTAGTCGTTCATCGATTGAGGTGATGATAGTGGAAGGATTTACAAATGAGGCTCTTAATGCTGTCTTTGGATATTTGGAACAGAATGATAGAGAGGCAAAAATTTTCTTTATTAGAGACAATAAATTTAGAGCTGCAATGGTGAATGCGATCATCTCCAAACTACACATCACATTTCTATATTATTTTTCTTGTCCTTGCTGGTCTTGCATCATACTTATCCCTGTTATTTTTCTAAAATATGTATATGGTTTCTTGGATATACTTTCGGTCATACTTATCCCTGTTACTATATTTTGTGTCGGTGTTGTTTTTTTCCTTGTTTAGTTGGTGTATAGATTGATGTACATGTATGTAAGGATTAATTGTTTGTTTTATTACTGCTTTCTATTGTCCAAAATTTTTCTTATGCCAAGCTAATCAGATTTCATCAAAGGCATACCTTTCTTATAACAAGAAGAAAATTTATTAAACCAAAAACAGAATATAGAGAAAGATAGTTTTAGCAATAGCAAGAAGAAAATCATTGTGTTTGATGAAGTCATCTCCTTGTTCTTGCTCTGGATTCCTTCTGAACTTCTGTGCGATCAAATCATCTCCAAACCTCACCAACTCACTCTTGATTGATCATTCTGTTACTTCCAAAACTCTCATTATGATCATTATGATTCAGATGTAGATTATAGATGACCCTCTTGCAGTTATGAAGCAATGTTACACTACTTAAGCTCCCGCATCCGCTGTAGATGGAAGAATTAGTAGTACAGAAGCTATAACGAGATTTGTCTGATGCATGTGAACCTGTACTAAAGTATTCCCTTCCTCTGCCATGGAAGATATCTATTCACTGTGATCCAGTTGTATTGATTGAACTAGAAAATGCCCATGTATGGGATGAACAAGATGGTGATGCCACACAGAACCCATCTTTGCTAGGGCTTTGGAATTCAAGGAACCCACTAGAATTGAAGTGGAATTCCTTCCACTGGTTCTCTGCTTGGGGTTTTGAACACTTCCCAAGAAAGTTAAAAGAGGAAGAACTACTGGGGTTTCACAGAAGGTCTTGGAAACCTCTCTTTCTGTGGAGCTTTGAGCATTCTCTATATTTTCTATCCATAATAACATGCCAACGAGCTATTAAAGCCCATTTGTTGCCATGAATTCGATGAGCTGCAAGTAATCTTTCTTCTTCTTCTTCTTCTGAAAATGGCCTTCTGTTAATTCTTGGGACAAGTTGGTTAAACCATCTTAATCTACAACTCTTACCTGAAAATAGAGAGAAAGTATGATTTAGAAGATACAATTAAAACCCATTTGTAAGTGTTTGTGATCTTCATAATTTAGAATGGAAATCGATTAATAAAGGACAAAACAAAGAAATCTATTATGTTGTATCATGGTGCATGGGATTCAATTCTACCAGATTGATCTTCAGAGCACATATGAAAAGTTGAAATTATGTTCAAGTTGGCCCAAGAGAAACTATAATTTCTAATTTGGAATTTCAATTTAACATCAACGTTACAGCTTTCTGGAAATAGATTAGAGGGGGAGAGAAAGAGGGAGGGAGAGAGAAGGACCATCTGTATTCCATATCTTACTTGATCTCCCTTGAAGTTTCTCTGCAATAGGGTTCCAATTCTTGCGGCCATATTGCTCAACAAGCTGCTGGAGTTTCTCAACCTCAGCAGGTGATAGAATCTTACATGGGATAAACAAGTGGGTGTTCTCATAGACAAGAGTCTTAAATAACCCAACATAGCATGCTAGGATATTCTTGTGTGGATTGAATACTTAAAGTCTTAGGGTAAGGATGAACAAAATCTGAAGCGTTTTCTCAATTTCCTGCAATGCTTATTCTTCAAGTTGGTTTTTTTTTTTTTTTTGGTAACTTAGTGCCCTTTTTGGGACAGCTTAAGTGCATACTAGAGAATGGCCGAAAGAAGATTATACCTGTTCAACAGCTTAGGTGCCCTTTTTTGAATTGTTACTAATTTTCTTTTATTGATTCTGGCAAGAGGTTTTTGATTAGGTCCACCCAAGTTTCTTGCCAACAAGTGAGAGTTGCTAGTAGAGGATATTTGATTATTTTTCCTCTAAAGACAATAAATAAGGGGGTGGGATCATCTTTGTTCCCCCATTCAAAAATTTTGTATTTCAATCAATAATTGTATAAAATGAAATTCAGAGACATCCATCAAAATAATTGATTTTCCACACTAAAACCATGCTATCTATAAGTTCTTTGGATTTATAGGTGGAGCCCACATTGAAATGTTATTGTGACCCAATGCTTTGATGCCTATGTAAGTTCTAGACATGGTACATATGCATATGTAAGTTCTAGACAAAGTTAGGAATACAAGACTGGTTTTTATAAACTAAATAAATTTGTGTTATAAGTGGGACCTACAAGTAAAATGTTTTAATGGCTATACATTTGATGTCTATTTTGGTCCCACATGTGATACATATGCATATGTCAATCTATATCTTTGTAGAACAAAAATAAATAAATAAATAAGAATCTAAGTTTTGCATTTTATTTGCTACATTTATTTTTTACAGTTCAAACAAACAAATGCAAAATTGTTTTATTAATTATATCACATTCAATCAAACAAGACAAGTGCAAATGTTAATAAAATTAAACCAGATTTGCATGGTTCAGGTTTGCACTCCCATGCATTTGCATTAGTGCAAATATGATTTGCATAGCAACCAAACACAGCCAAGGGATTGTAAGTAATAATATGGAGGCAAAACATGTATCAGTCCTTGGCAAATAGTAGCGGTGGCAATTGGGCGGGTTGGGTTGGGTTTGGTTTAGGCTGAGTTTTAACCCAACCCATTTAACCTGCCAATCCATTAATGACCCAGTTATATAAAATTAAATTGGTTAGGTTCAACCCAAACTTGCTTTAACCCAATCTAATCCACCCAAACCCATTAATCTTATATTTATGTACTTAAAACAAAAAACTAAGTGGTGAAGGTTACTATTTACACAGTTGGTCATAGCTTGGTGGTAATAGTAGTTACTATTTACACAAGTGGTGAATGTTCAAATCACATTACATACATGTGATTTTTACACAAACGGCAAAGCCATTTGACTATGCTTGGGTTTTGGGTTTGATTGAACCACTTAGATTCAAACCAGTCAGACCAACTTGAACTATCTAATTGGATTGTCTTCGAACTAATCACATCAAGAGTGGTTGAACCATTTAGATATGGATCAATCCGGTCAAACTAGACCAGACATGAGAAGTAAATCGAACCGGTTTGGATTCGGGTTGTACGGATATGAGGCCAGACGATCCAAACTGAATAAAGCAAGTGGATTCGGGTTTGTCCAAATTGGCCTACCTTGGGTCGGGTCAAATTTGGTCTAGGCTGACTGACCCAAATGACCTGAATCGAGGTGATCGAGTCTATTCATATTTAGACTAAGTTGAGCTAGTCCAGACTCGGGTCAAGTTGATTTGGATTTATGCCGATTTAGGTGAAGTGTATTGATTGGAGACAAAACTAATTTTAGTCAATAATTAATAGAAATTAATGCATTCATTATAAATTATTTCATTCAAATGAAAAAATAAAAAAATTGCTAAGGAATTAATACTTATATCTTTAGTGGTTAATCCAATGGTTACCCACTTGTCTTAAATCTTATAGCAGTACTAAAGAGAATTCTCACCTAAGAGGTCCACCTCCACCATACTCTTAACGTGCCAAGACCCAAGAGGTGTTTTATGTTTTTTTTTTTTTCCTTCAAAACTCTCCCTCTCACATTTTCATATGATTATGTTTAAATCGATAAAATTATGTTTTTATGAAAATAAAATTTTAATCATTTTTTATATTTAAAATTATATAAAATGTGCATAATCTTTATATACATATTTTAATGTGTGTACAGGTCAGCAAAAATAAGCAAAATTTAGCTGCTCATACCACGGCCATACTCAAATCCTTTTTTTTTTTGGCTTTTATTTATTAGAGTTGAGTTTTCCCAAATGCCACCTTAGTCTAAAAAATGTGATTTTGGCAGGCCCAGATAGAATGGTTGGGGATCATCAAATCCCTCAACCCCTGTTTCCATTGGCATTTTCAAATACAATAATGCAAATGGGAATGGTTGCGTTAGGTTCGAGCCTAATCTAGGCCCGCCCAACCCTGTGAATTGGGTTTGGTGCCTGTGGTCTGGCTCTAGTCCAATACATTAAAGTCAAACCTTAACTTTCATACATAAACCCTACCCAAGGCCCAATATTTCAAATCCAACCTACTCAAGACCAGACCTCGAATCGGGTTGTAGTCCGTGAATACGATTAAAGAAGTTTGTCAATGTTAATGCGTAACTGCGTAAATGATGCTGGGCCAACATCCTACCGCTCTACATAGGTGGCTAGAATTAGGGGTGATTATTCAGTTTATTCGATTAAAAATTAAATTGAATAAATCAAAATTTAATAAACAGAAATAAAAAAACGAACATTGAATTAATACCAATTTACAAGAAAACCAAAATAACTGAAACCGAAATTTTCGGTTCGATTTTTTATTATTTTGATTAAAAATTAAATTGAATATATATATATAATATTATATTATATATTATAATATATATTATGAAATTGAATTTCATTATAATATATTATATATAATATATTAATATATAAATATATAACTTATTATATATTATGTATTATATATTTAATATTATATAATGAATTTCAATTAATTTAGTTTTTTCAGTTAACTGAATATTTAATTTTGAAAACCGAAACTGAAAACCAAAATTCATAAAAACCAAACTAACCGCACTGAATTACCTAAAAACCAAAAAGTCGAACCAAAAAAATGTAATGAAAATTTTTAATTCGACTTTTTGGTTTTAACCGAATAATGCTCTATAATGGCCCGAGTGACGGTTTGCCATCTTATTGAATATTTTGGTTCCGTCTTATCATTTGGAGTATTGGTAGTCAAGAAAAAAAAAAAAAAAAACAATTTTTGTACGTAGATACTACAATTATTTATTGTTGATTAACATCAAATTAGATGCCATTAGACATAGGTGAAATTCCCCTCTAAACAGGAAAACTTAAAATGGCATTTCTTCCAAAGATAACTTTATAGAGGTAAAGAATAGTATAAATAATTGTATTTCAATCAGTCCAACCAAAATAAATTTTGGTTTGGTAAAATTACAATGCCTATTTAGTGCAACCCCATGTGACCAAACAGCCTTTGGATTTACAGAAGTCCCATGCCATGATTGTAGGGTTGTCAAAACACTCCAAAAGCCTGAAACCCTATTTGACATATGATTGATTTATCTTGGATTTAGAATTTTAGATTATTCATTTACATAGTTGGGTTGGATTGGGATTCCACAAATTTTTTTTATTAATAATTAAATCGAATGTGGATTTAACTCCATTCGATCAGATTAAAATCCAAATTTGATTATTTTAATATATAATTGAGAGGTGAAAAAGTTGATTAATGGGATTTTGGTTCCAATTGACCAAGATACCCATGTGTTTTTTTTCACATTTATGTGGGGTCTACGAAAAATTTATTATCTCTAAGTATTATATTTTCCCAAGGTAAATAATACCTATCTTTTAGGTAAGTAAGTATAACTTTCCCATCTTGGGAGAAAGTTACAAACCCTTGGACAAGACAAAATTGTCTCTTTTAATAATGATGTTTCATAGCTAAAACAGTCATTACCTTGTTTACCTGAGAAATAAAAAGAACATGAGTAAATGCATCTATCCAGGTAAACATTACCCGGCCTGGATAAGTACATTTACTTGAATAAATAACTTCACATGGCCTAAAGGGATCGAATCGTTTCTATACATGTAGGTCGGACCTCACATATGAAAGGAAAGTTCCTTTGACCTTGGAGAAAGAATTATTGGTTATTACCAAAAAAATAAAGAATTATTGGTTAATGCTTGAAGGAGTCCAAAAAAAAAGTCTAATATGGGGTGTATTGTATCGAAATCGTATTAGGGCGATACAGGATACATTACAAATGGAAACGTATCTTGTAAATCGCGTGTATCGGACTAATACATAGCGTCTTTGATTTAAATCGCGTGTATCGGACTAATACATAGCGTCTTCGATTTAAATCGCGTGTATCGGACTAATACATAGCGTCTTTGATTTAATACATAGAGTGATTTGAACCCAAAACACCACATGTGTGGCACTAAAAGCCTTAAACTCTCTATCAAACCATTTGGATATGCCATGCATTGTGATATTTAATGAAATAACACAATTTTTATTAATGCCTATCCAAATAAATAATCAATATTTATGTTTAATAACCCCAATTAAAAATTAAAAAAAAAGGTAATATTTAAAATTAATATTTTATAAACAAATTGAATAATTAATCTATCAATTCTGTATTTACATCAAAAGGAGTACCAAAAAATATATTTACATCAAAAGATGATTTTAATCTCAAGAAATTTATACAAATAAAATATTAATAGTAGAATAATTACCTTACTGCTTAAAATTTATAAATATTTAGATGATATATATCTTACAAATTTTATATATTTTTATAATTATTAATTAGTATTTTAATTTACATTAAATGACAACATATTTATTATTTACAAAAAGTAAAAATCAGTTTGCAAAATATTCAAGAATATAATATTTAATTGAATTTATCAAATCTACTAATTTACACTTATATGAAAAATTGATTTTTAATTTCAAAAAATTTATACAAATAAAATTTTTAATAATGAAATAATTATTTTAATAATTAAAAATTATGAATTTGCATATGATATATATCTTAGAAATTTTAACCAATTTTATATATTTTAATTTAAAATTATATATTTTTATAAATTATTAAATTATAATTTAATTTATACTTGAGAATTTAATTTTTGGTTAACTTTTTTATTAATGTTAAAATGTAAAAATAATAAAATAGAAAATAATTGATATAATAGTTAAGATAAGTATAATAAGTCCATCTTGGACTCTTAATTAATGCATTGTATAATATCTGTGGATTCTACTATTAATTATAATATATTTTTTTGTACACCATTAAATATATATATATATATAATACATGATTTATGGGTATTTGATCATAAATTTAGCGATTAATATATTTATAAAATTTGTATCTAGTGTATCCAAGTTTTTCATATTTTTTGTCCATATCCATGTGTTTCCAAAATGTATCCATATAATATCCATATCCAAGATGTCCAATACGATATCTTAATCGAAATCTATTGTCATCAAAATTTCTTTCTAAGTGTATAAACTTCGTTACGTGATGATCATTAAAAAACAAAAAGAACGAATAAAGACAACTCTGCCTAGACTCTCACAACAATAAATTTGAATGATAGTGGCTGCAGGCTGGCAGCAAGAGCTAAGAGGAGGGGTCTCCTTATCCTTTCGTAATGTATGAAGTAATAGAAGTCGCTTGAAATGGTTGGGCAAGCAATGGATATGGCCAACAAAATTGGGGAAATTTTGGACATGGATTGTTTTGCCGGCAACGTTTGATTTGATTGTATACGGTGGAACGCATCTGCTAAGTGCTGACCACATGTTGCTAGACACGTTCATAACGTGCACGTCTTTTAACGAGAGGCTTAGGTTTCTTTTTCTGTGGATAAATTGCTAAAACCTTCACCGAAGTTTATAACTTTTGCTGAAACCTCTCTTAAATTTCGGTAATTGTATTTATCTCCCCTGCATTTTCTAACACAGACAGTTGCAAATAGATCCCTTTTTTCAAAATTCACTAACAAAAGGTACGAAAATATCCAAAATAACAATACAAAAGGAGAATTTGAAGTTGCATCTTTACTTTTGAAGCATTGATATGAAAGGCAAATTAGAAAAATAAATATTTTGCTAAAAAATAACATTATAAGTATTTTGCAGAAGTTGTAAAAAAAGTATTTTGTATATTTTCACATCTCTTTTTAAAGGATTTTGACAAAAGAATATATTTGCACCTATATCACAAATATCAGGGGAGGTGATTGCAATAATCAGAAACTTTAGGAGAAGTTTTAGCAATTTACCCTTTTTCTTATAGCGTATGACTCTCACAAACTTGGAAAAATTTTGTAAAATCGTCATAAAAGAGGGATTTGAGTAGGCAAAGGATATTTGTCACCGAAATGAACAAACATTTTCGTTTCCCATCAACATCATAAAAAAATGAAAAAAAAAAGATACAGATGTCTCACAAAAATGAAGGAGAAACTTTGTTATAACAAATTTCTTAAAATTAATGCCTTTCTTTTTGTTTTCTCCGAAATATTTTTGCTTTATTTCTTTTTCATTTTGAACAATATTTCTTAAACGTTTTAGCATAAAGGAAAATAAAAACGCATTTGTTACGCCAAATTTCTTTCTCAAACGTGCTTTCCCCCTTTTAAGCAAAGAAATGCATTACCCTCAAGCATTAAATAAGTTACTACAACATCATTTTTTAGGTGTTGTATTAAAATTACGATCTGTATCTTTACATCTCATAAATCGTGGGTCCCAGTATTATGGTGAAATATGCGGATACAGATCCGGTTGGGAGTTGGGGCAGTTTTTTGGGGAAAGAGATCTCGACTCAAGAAAATGAGAGAATCGTCCTTGCTTCGCTTTTCCGTGCAAAACTGGAAAAAGACAAATCCAAAGTCACACATCAGTGGATCATCCAAAATGCAATTCGGGGGTTCTTCGCGTACATCCATGTGGGGCCATGAGTACACGCATGATCCTCCTCTCAGTCAGTATATCCTATAGTTAAACGCATCCTCATTGCATATTCCCTTAACCATGGCCCCACTTGATAATCGGGGAAAGTTCAACTAATAGTCTAATACACCTCATGGTCATGGAATCTTTCGCCACTGTCAGTGTCAAGCAAGTTGACTATCATGATGATGATCATTAGATCATAATCAAGCTAAGATGTGGTGCTTTGGTGAAGCTTCATCATCAGCGATGGCGATGCTGAGTCGATGCATGGTTAAAACTTAAAACAATAAACATCAGCGATGGATGATGGATCGTCCTTTTCTCTAATTCCCTGCCTAACCGTGCACACCCCGTAACGAACCAAACTATCTTCTCGTTCTTCAGCGGAGGACGGGCATCTCCATCCTCCCCTCCGCATTTCATTTCCATTCAAACCCATCACTATGTTTCTCTCGATCCTCAACAGATAACAGATTTTGATGCCTCTTCTTCTCAGAATAAACAAGTAATAAGAATAAAAGAATTCGTCAGGGAGATTAAAAACTTTTCTGCTGTTCATCCTTCTAACAGAAATTTCCCCGTTTTCGCGCGCATTACCTTTCTCGCCTTCCATATAGTTTCGTGTCGCGGATTCTCCGATGGTTTCCGCCTGAGATATTCCAAACTGATCAAATAAGCAGAAATCACGAGAATTTGCTTCTGGGTCCGTTGCTCAACCGGTGTTCTGAAATTGCTGGTATGTTTTCTTTGGACATTATATTTTGCTTGCTTACTTATTTACTATTTTTTTCTTTTGCTTTCTGGTCTGAAGAAATGATGGCAAGCGGTCGTCAGAATTGCGATAATTTAACGTCTTTTTCCGAGAAATCTGAGCAAGGTTGTTTGGAAGGAGGGAATCAGGTTCGTTACAAGGAAGGGAAAGGGAAGAGATTGTGGAAGAAGGTGAAGTATCAGCTCGTTGAGTACCACTCATTGCCCGGGTATTTGAGGGACAATGAATTCATTTTGGGTCATTACAGATCTGAATGGCCGCTGAAGCAGACCTTCTTAAGCATATTCACTATTCACAACGAGACTCTCAATGTCTGGACGTAAGGATTATATCCCAAAAGTTCATCCTTTCTTTTCTATTTTACCTATTTATTATGTTGCCATCTCAGGTTTGATTTTCCCCCCCTACTACGTTCTATGGAGGTCCCCTGGTTTTCTTTCTGGTCTTGGTTGTACTTCTGATATTTAAATGGATTTTGTTTTGTTGAAGGAGAATTTTCTCTACGTATGGTAACTCATTAGTTTTATCTTTTTTTTTTCCTCATTTCCTAATCCCAATTTATTGGATTTGGTGGAATTGCAAATTGAAAAAAAAAAAAAAAAAACATTATGGGAGAATGCAAGCTTCAGGTTTTGAAATTATCTTGAATCTCTATAAAATGTAGGTTTATTAAATTTTTAGGTCCAATTCTTGGATCTCTCAAGCTTCAAACAGTGCTAACTTTTAAGGATTGGGTGGTAGTAGATCACCCAAAATATCATATTAGGAATCTGGATCATATAAATGTTAAACTGAACCTGTCACTCTGTATTCAAGGTGAAGCCTAAATAACAAAGGATATGACAGTTCTCTGCTGTCTTACCTAAAATCTTGTTGGTGATAGGAGAGAGATTATAACTGCATAAATCATCAAGGATTACTTATTGAAGATTGTCTCAAAGTTTTCCGACTTCTATGGCTCTTGCAGCCCGGGTTTTCTCCATTCCCTTTTAAGAGAAGCAGTTTCTTGATAGTTGAAGGCATAAAAAGGAATTTTCATGGTCCTATGTGGCTTGAGAGTTGAGATGGTAGTCACTGCCATATTGAAGAATGTTTCTGGCTTTCTTCTTTTACTTATGTAATTTATTATAGCTGCCAGGCTATTACTTTTCAAGTAATAAATGAAATTTGACTAACCAAAGGGGAAGTAGGAGCAATAAAATGAATATGTTAGAGAATTAGGAGAGCTGGCTTAGTGGGTTCTAATGACTTATGAGTTCATGGGTCTTTGGATGTGTTCTAGTAAAAGAAGTTTATATTTTTCAGCCTTTCTCAGTCTGGAAATGTTCTTGCTCTAAAACCTAGACATGTTTGTTTCAGGCACTTGATTGGTTTCTTCCTTTTCCTCTCTCTGACAATATACACAATGAAAGTTCCAGAAGTTGTGGATCTCCAGTCCCTGCATCACCTGCCTGAAGTGCTGAAAAAAACTGATCTGCACGAGCTCTTGACTTGCCTTCCATCCATGCCAAACATGCCCGATTTGCGAAGGCTGCAGGATGAGTATAAGCCATCCTTCCCTTCAATGGATGTGCTTCCATCACTGTCCAGTTGGTATATTCTAGAACTTCTCACAAATTGTTTGCCTGAGCGGTTCTCCCACAGCAATCACAGTGATGCTTGTGTTCTGGTAATGACCTCCTTCCTTTGTTTGTCTGTTATTGATGCTTATTTCTATAGTTTTGATCCCAACATCCTTAAAGGAAACTGTGTGTTAATTTGTTATTGTACTATGAGAAGTAATGTCATAGCCAACTTTTCTATGTTTGAATTGATTGAAGAAAAATTAATTCTTCAATTTGGGAATATGACACTGATCGAATTAGGGAAACAAATCTCCTTGACACAATCCAGTTTTACTGACTGAGGTTCCATGAGAAGATACAAAAGAATTTAGTTTACCATTCCTATTTTCTGTTTTTAAGATTTGACAATTTCTCCTTGACACAATCCAGTTAATTCATGATGGTTTGATTAAATGCAGCGTAGCATGAAAGAGGATATGGTGAACATGATAGCACCATTGATGTTTAGACCAATCACAAGATGGCCATTCTTTGCCTTCCTGGGGGGAGCAATGTTCTGTCTATTAGCCAGCAGCACATGTCATCTGCTGTCGTGCCATTCTGAGCGCCTGTCTTACATAATGCTGAGGCTTGACTACACAGGCATTGCAGCCCTCATCTCAACCTCCTTCTACCCTCCTGTGTACTACTCCTTCATGTGCAAACCCTTCTTCTGCAACCTCTACTTGGGCTTCATCACAGTCCTGGGGATCGCCACAGCAATGGTGTCGCTTCTCCCGGTGTTCCAAACCCCGGGGTTCCGCAGCATTCGTGCCTCCCTTTTCTTTGGCATGGGAATGTCAGGGGTAGCTCCCATTCTGCACAAGCTAATACTGTTCGGGAACCAACCCGAGGCCCTCCACACCACAGGTTACGAGATACTGATGGGTGTGTTTTATGGGATAGGGGCGCTGGTCTATGTAACTAGGATTCCTGAGCGGTGGAACCCTGGTAAATTCGACATTGCTGGTCACAGTCATCAGTTGTTTCATATTTTGGTTGTGGCTGGTGCTTACACGCATTATCAAGCTGGCCTAATCTATCTCAGGTGGCGGGACCTGGTTGGATGTTAGACAATTGAGTCGGCCAGGGCGAGTTGTATGCGTGTATGTTTTATATAAATCATAATATCTCTCTCTCTGTCTCTAATTTGATTTCAATAAATTCAAGGATTTAGTGAAACGAGTAAACTCACCACCATTTGTAAATTGTAGGGTCTGCAACTTGTGTGAGGTAAGTTCGAACCTAACCTTAATCCAACCCAACCCAAGAATGTAGGGTTAGGGTTGACCCCCTTGGCCTTGGGCAATCGAACTCATTCTGAACCCGATTCTACTATTAATATTACTAATGTACATATGTATTGTAGTCCTGTCATATACTATCATAATCCATTTTCGTCTCAATTCCTAAGCCCGCCCTTATCCTAAAGAGTAAAGACCTTTGTGTCGTTGGCAATTTTCATTTTATATTTGTATGTTTTATTATTGTTGATTTTATGATTTTAGACTTTTAATAGGAGATCTATCAAAATTCATACTAGACTCTAATCTGTGGAGCATTCCTTTATTGATTTTTTTTTAATAAAAAACCAATCTAAACAGCAAACAAGCAAATATTGATAAAAAAGGATACGGTAAAAAATGGTTATAAAGGTTGAAGATTTAGAACCTGGGGTTGGATTAGGTTGACCTTGACCTCAACCCAGCCAACTTGCACCCCTAGCCATTTGGTCAGTTAGGCCGTGTTTGGTTGCAGTGTAAATTTATTTGTACTGATATAAAATTATAGCAGTGCAAATATTTTGGGTGTAAATTATTTATTTATTTTTGTTTCAAATTTTACCTTATTTGGTTGCAGTATAAATGAAAATAAAATAAGACCTAAAGAAGATTAAAGTAAAATCTAAAACAAAATTAAACCAAAATTTACAATTTTTTCATTTGCACTCTCATACATTTGTACTAGTGTAAATAAAATTGCACGGCAACAAAACACGGCCTTGGGATTTCATGCCATCACATTTGCCACCTCTGTTGTACAATGCACTTTCTATAATTCTAATGTTTTTTAAAAAAGATTCGACTATGATAAAGGAAAAGACATGATACCGAAAATGATACCAACCAAACAACTGGTATCGTAAAAGAGGTGACCAATGATGTAGTTTTTTCATCAGAAAGAATTCAGAGGGTGTTTTGATTGGTCAAAACTCTTCCGAGTACCAGTACCGTGTCTTTCTGGTATCATATATTTTTCCACTTAAAAATCTTGATAATATTCTTTCAAAAAATAAAAATAAAAATTGATACTATTCAATTCAAACCTGTGATTAGACATACCTTTCCCCTTTGTCTTCGTATTTTATGTTTTTCAGTTTTACTCCATCTTTCTATCTTCACATGATTGATGACTACATGACTTACTTTCAATTTCCTAACTCCTACTTTTGCCCTTCTTCAAAAGCCAAATGACTACTTTCACTTTCTCTCTTACATGGTTCTCTTTATCAAAATTATATTTCTGATTTATTTAGAAGGCCCTTCGGGGAAAATCCATTCATGAACAAAGTACAATGGTGTCAAGAATGCCATTAAACTTCTAGTAGGTCTGAATGTACAATCCATTCATGAACAAACTTCTCAGTCATGTCTGAAATGAAAGTGGGTAGCCTTGCCTAAAACTTCTAGTAGGTCTGAATGCTTAACCAAGAATGCCATTAACTAACACTACCAAGCTATGGGTGGAGATTCAGGGTCGGGGTGAAATTAGATTACAAAGTGAATCCCCAAAACCCAAAGACTACAAAATGTTCAAGAGGAAAGGCCACTCAACCCTGTGATATGCCTTAGATAAATCCACTTTCAACATAAAATAACCGGTTTTACTTTTCTAATTTTTCATTGAATGGACAAGATGATATGAGGTCAAATATTTTTGAGTCTCAGAGAAATAATTTTGGCAATTATATTGTAGGTTACATTATTGAGCCCAATGGGCCTAAAATCCTTGGCTTCTTCCACACTGTCATATTTGGGAATTAAGCAAATTAATGTTTGGTTTAGGGCCAATGCAATACAAGTAGGGTCTCAACTCTCAAATACAATCTTTAATCAATTGAGTTAATTTAGGGCCAATGAGGTACCACTAACAACGATGGAAAACCATGTGGAACCAATGCTAAAGACAACTTCCTTAACTTGTTTTCTTGTGAGGTGATCATTAGATTGAGACCATGGAAATCAGGAAAACAAAATAATTGTTTGAAACTGTTTCATAGTTGAAGGAGAGGATCCATCTTCATCCTTTAGCCAATGGATAGCAGTTCTCCTCTTGTTTCTAGTACTCTTCTTCTCTATCCAGCCCAGCCAACGTTCAAGTTCAAATCTCACCTTTTGCTCCTCTCCACACATACCACATGCAACACCTGGACTTTATAGATAATAAAGCTGGTTCTCCTATCTTCGAATATGGTGGTGAATGCAGCTATATTTGTGTTTAGCCCAAGGAATCATTTCTCTCTTAATAATTTTGTATTTGTGATTAAACAAGCCAGCTGCAAAGTTTCACTTTTCATTAAAAGTATCATAGAACTCTCTATCTTTGAGCAAAAAGGATTCAGAACGGGCTGCTTGAACCCCTGCTTCTCTGCTTAAGAAAAAACTTGTCCACAAAATAAGAGTGGACAATGTTTTTCTCTATTTGCTCTTTTTCCCTTTTATCACACCATAAACTATCCTCTCCTCTCGTATTGGGATGGCAATGATCCCATTTGAAATCAGAAATATTTTGCCGCCTCTGTAATAGAAGTGAGATTCGGCAGATACAGATATGTTGCATTTAAATAAAAACTAGCAGGGTAGGGGTGAAATAGAAAAATGCCATTCGAAGATACGAGAGTCAGTTTATGTATTATATATATATATATATATATAGGCAGTTTAGGCAAGGCTGTTTGGGTCTGCCATGAGGTGTGCATATGGCTCATTATCCCTGCCCCTATTCCTTTGTAGGGGTGCTTACAATTTAGCTAACCAAAATGTGGGTTATTTTTTGACATTGAACCGATACTATTGGCCAACCAGTTAACTGGTTGACCGGTTTTGATGTTTGACCAGTTCGATTCTTTGGTTTGACCAGTTCAGTTAACTTTTAGGTTAATAAAATATTGAGCCAGTAGTCCTTCAGCTTTTCAAAAATATCGAATTGAAATTGAACTGGTTGATTTGGTTAATTGGATTTTTCAGTTTGATTTTCTCGGTTTGGTTTAGTTTTCAGGTTTTTTTTTATGATCACCATGCGTCCCTACATATTTGGCCCTTAACCTAACCCAGTCCATCTATAATTTACAGCTTACTTTATTAGAGAGAGAAAAAAGGGTTAAAAGAGATTTAAGAGAAAAAGGACTTAAAATGGATGAGGGGAGATGTGTTGCAAACATTGACTATTAAGGTTGAGAGAGAGTACTTATATATTTTATGAATGAGGACCCATGATGATTTTAATTTTGCCTTATTATATTTTTAATAATATTTATAATAATTTAATTTAAAGATAAATAACCACATGAGTGAGAAAGAAGAGGTATGATGAGAGGACTCCTTACCTCTCCACTGTCCTCTTTCTATTATTTTAGTGCAAGGGCACCTGCATGCTATATGCAAGTAAAAGGCGAAGATATAATTTGACATTACATAATTAAATTTAACTTGTATGATTTACACAAAAACCAAAACAAATATATAAATGACTTGGTACCCTAGTTGATCAAAGCCCTTATTTTGAAAGAGTGGTTCTGGACCTTCCAGTAGAAAGGCACAGTCGGTAGGCACACAGTCAAGTGTCCCTTCTAAAGGTCTGATGTTGTTTCTGATTAATACAAAACTGTAATCTTGTAAACTTCATATTAATCCAGATCTTGGAAAGCCCCTATGATTTGAAATGTTTCTTTAGAGAGGGCAAATATAATGTCAAAATATGCATGCGTATTCTACAGGAATTTGCCATGTTTGAGAAACTCTAGCCGATTGCGGGTCCATTTCCTTACTCCCAATATATGTGATATGGCTTCTTTTTGTTGATTTTCTACTAATTCTTGCCTCCTCCAAAATCCAACTATCTTTCCAAAAAGAAGAAGAAAGAAATCAATCTGGGTACGCATTGGTGAAGTGTAGGGCGAATTTCAAATCAACCTTCCACTCAAATGTAAGATGGTTGTTGTGGAAAAGAAATCAAGTGAAGTGAGCCATAATATCGTCTTATACCCTTTGCTTCCTTATTGCTCCTATCACTCTAATATCAGCCTCTTCCACACCTTTCACCATTTTGGGCAAAGGTGTAGGGGTAGATGACTAGTTGGGTAATGTCATTGTAAATCTTCCTAAAATTAATAGACACATGGGTGGGACCCACTAAGAAGTTATCCAATGGCTGTTTGAGATTTGAGAATATGGGTTTGCCATCCGCAGGGGGTGCCTCTGCTGCACTATAACAAGTGGAGTAGTAAACTAATAGCAATTTGTAACCCCCCAACTAACTTGGTAGGTACATGATACACATCGATTTGGATGACTTATATATATATATATATATATTAGTAAATTACAAGTAAGTTGCTTCTGCTTGTAATCATGTCCAGTTCATTTCTACTGATGGTTAAATTATTTATTCATTACAACTAATCTCTTATTTCCACCATTTTCATTTTTCAGCTAGCATACCATACTTTTGAATTCAGAGTTGTGGATTTCAGGTGACACCAAAAGTGGGTGCTAATTCTAATTTCAGTGGAATTGAAATTCAGTTTCTTTTATTTATTTATTTATTTTTTGTTTGGTAAAAGAAATTCAGTTTCACTCCTCAACAATCCACAATTTCAGTGGAATTGACAAAATTATAATTCAATTAATGTAGAGTCTCCTGTAGGCAAAGAAAGCATTCAGGATTTTCTATTCACTTTTTCTACCCTTGCCGTGAATTGGAGTCACACATCTCTATTATATATTGAGAGAGTGGGTAGGAAAAGTGAATAGGAAATCTGGCTCCAAAGAAAGCCTTATAGACACATTATATTTTGGAGTGAATGGCGATTAATTACAATGGAGATTGGAGATCTCCCTCCACAAGAAACTCAAGCACAAATTCAGGAAAGGTCGTGCTACCTCATTCATTTATTAATACTTGCTTAATTAATATATGAATGTCCATAATATTCATATAGTTACTATTGAGGTTAATTTCTACAGAAAAATAATACAAACTTTATGAAAATAAAAAAACAAAAAGAATTTAAAGTTATAACCTTACCTTTGAATGATTGATATGAAGGTCAATTTTGAAAAATAAATCAATTTCAGAAAGAGATAGGAAGGATTTGGAGTAGCAATTCATATGTAGAGAATTTAGAAAATAAATAATTTGATCAAAATAAATATATGAATATTTCGAACATTTGAATATCTAACAAAAAAGGTAAGGATTAGCAATTTACCGAAATGAAATTGAAAGGAGAGCCTCTGCTGTATACATTTATGTCCTCAGTTTTCATGATATTTGAAGCGTTATATTATACTTGTAATGATTCAGTAGGCCCATTTTGGACTGGCTCCTGATAAAGCTGAAACACCGAACACGGGAGATGCGAATAGCAAGCGATTCGGCCCCCAGTCTCTAGTCCAGGTTGCGAAGCACGACCCTCAGCCTCCTGAGCCAACTGAAATGCCAAAAGGCCCAAACCTTTGATTGGTCACGCGGGAACCCCAACGAAAAACCGCAAATGTCGGTAGACTTTGACACTGTCCACGTGTCAATCACATAAAACAAGAAGACCATTGCCGTGGGTCACGTGTCAATCATATTTGAAGCTTTATTCTATATTATACATGCACTGGTGACATATTTGGAGGTTAGGTCATAGGTGCCGTTGGATAGGAACCTTTACAGAATACCTTCTTGTTTTTTTTATTTATTCTTGCACGGTTACAAAATACAAATGTTTGGTCAAGAATATCTGCCCAAGATTTCAATCTAACGGTTTTAATGTAGTAAAGTAAAAATCGAGGAGAGGGGAGTACCAGTACTGGTACGGACTATATTGCCATTGTTTAACTCAGGGGTGACTGACTCACTGGTGAGAGGTCAGAACTATATTAGGCAGGCGAGGTATGAGAGAGAGAACAAACGTAAACAGGGGCTGGTTTTAATGTCGCCAACGTATGTTCCAGTAATCATAAATCCACTCCACTAGCTCTCGGGCCTCAGCCAATAGAAAGAGTAGAGTGCCACTCTGCCACTCTTTCCTCTTTCTGCTGCTACCCTTCAACTAAACCCTCCTTTTTGAAATGCTGGCTCCCGATCAATCTTCATTCCATGCAACGAACACAATCGGCATGGCAAAACACTCATATCGCTGCAAAATTTCCTCCTCGCTCACCGACGCTATTCTCTTCGTCGGAGGAGTCATGGTGGCCCTGCTACTCTTCTGCGCTCTCTGGTCCTCCATCATGCCTGTTCCCAACCCTACCCCTACTTTCTCTTCTGCTGTCACCCGGCCAAAGCCCTCTGTCTCGGAGGTATTCGCCTCAGATGATTGCGCCCAAGCTGTTGTGTCAATGAGGGTAAACCGAAGCCACGACCCCTCTTCTCCCACATTCTATGACGACCCCAACCTCAGCTACTACGTCGACAAAGACAAACCCATCAAGAACTGGGACAAGAAACGGCGTGAATGGCTGAAGCACCACCCATATTTTTCCCCCGGAATACAGGAGCGAATTCTCCTCGTGTCTGGATCGCAGCCATCGCCGTGCCAGAACCCCATCGGCGATCACCTCCTCCTGAGATTCTTCAAGAACAAAGTGGATTATTGCCGAATCCATGGCTACGATATCTTCTACAACAATGTCCTTTTGCACCCCGAGATGAAAACATTTTGGGCGAAGATTCCAGTGCTGCGAGCCGCGATGATTGCTCACCCGGAGGCGGAATGGATATGGTGGATGGACTCGGACGCGGCGTTCACGGACATGGATTTCAAGCTGCCTCTGGAGAGGTACAGGGAGCACAACATGGTGGTTCACGGGTGGGAGAAATTGATATACGAGAAGAAAAGTTGGGTGAGCCTGAATGCGGGTGTGTTCCTCATTCGAAACTGCCAGTGGTCAATGGACCTTATGGACGTGTGGGCGAGCATGGGACCCCAGACACCCGATTACGACAAGTGGGGGAAGACCCAGAAATCAGTACTCAAGGACAAGGTATACGCAGAGTCGGACGACCAGTCCGGGCTGGTTTACTTACTGTTGGAGCAGAAGGAGAAATGGGCGGATAAGATTTATGTGGAGAGCCAGTACTACTTCGAAGGGTATTGGTTGGAGATCGTGGAGAGGTTGGAAAACATTAGCGACAGGTACGTAGGGATTGAGACAAGTGCGGGAGAGCTGAGAAGGCGACATGCCGAGAAGGTGAACGGCTACTATGCGCAGCTGAGGGAGCCGTATCTGAAGGAGGCTGGGTTCGGGTGGGGGAGCTGGAGACGCCCCTTCGTCACCCATTTTACTGGCTGTCAGCCCTGCAATGGAAATCACAACCGCATATATTCGGGGGAGAGCTGCTGGAAGGGAATGGAGAAAGCGCTGAATTTTGCAGATAATCAGATATTGCGTAGCTTCGGCTTCGTGCACGGTGACATGCTCGACTCTTCCTCCGTTTCTCCTCTGCCCTTTGATTATCCTTCTTCTGCCTAATTACTTGCTATTAATTAACTAGTAGCTAAAAACAGAAGAAGAAGAAGAAGAAGCGGACAAATTTAAGCTACGTTGTGTTGCGTTACTTGTCTAATCCCTGCTTGTTTTAACTTACTGGATTGCTGAGAGATCGAACCGAGGTTTTGCTTAATAAATTAAATGAAACTGTATGTGGTCATTGGTCAGACCAAGTTGATCGAGAGGGTTAGAATGTGGAGACTAAAAGTAAAAAAAAAAAAAAAATTACTTTTTTATGCTCGAAGAAGTAGTACGAAATTATTTAGTAGTTGATGAATTGTACTTTTTTTTTATGTACTATATATTGGAACATTAAACAATTGGCACGGTTATTTATAAGCTCTATAGCTATGCTTCCTCATAAAAAGGAATTGGGTTTGAATTTCTATTGTCAGGGTTGATTAATTAGAATTCATGCATGACCAGTGTTGGCGATTATCTAACAAGTAAATCAAAGTTCACAATGGACCGGGTTAACAGTAATTTCAATCAGTTTGAAGCAGGTCCAATCCAACAATAAGAAAATTTCGTTTAGTTCAATTGAATTATTCTATGTTATAGGAATTAATTTCATGCATAATCCCTTTGTAGATAAGACTATAAGAGTAGACAACCCCGCTGAAGAAAATTTTTTCCAATAAATTGAAACAAATCAGAACTTCTTTGTCACTACCACCCATGCATATTTCTAGTTCCGTTAGAATCGTCAGGTCTCTTATGTTGCATAATTAAACAGAAAAAATTACGACCAAGGTTCAGAAACAGAAAGTATCACAACGTATGTATATCGTATGATACATATATATCAGTTTTCAGGGTCACAAATATGTTGAATACTTAGAGTTAGGCCTATTTAATAGATTCAAATGTTAATATTCATCTTAACGCATATGTCTAAAAAGTGATCAGACTAAAAGAAATGAAAAAGTAAAATATGTGGTTAAACACAATTAATTATATGGTCTGTATAATCTTGATTTTCAGTTTTCTCAGGCAGTCTGATTCCCATCTGGTCTAGTTAGGTTTTGGAAAATTGCCTAAAAATCTAAGGCTATGTTTGGATTCAAGGAAAAGGTAGGGAAAGGAAGAGAAAAGTATGAAAACTTATACAAAGTTTGTAAAGATTTTTCTACCTTTCCCTTCTTTTCCCTACTTTTTATTTCAAACCAAACATAGCCTAAAAGTATTCAATGTAAATTAAGGAGGGGCCTTTAGGTCTTCTTTGGAAGAGGATGTATCTCAACTACATTATACACTGGAGCCTATCCTTTTTATGATAACTGCCTTATTTGAAGACTCCATGTGGAGAACCATTTTAATCAGAAAAAATCTCAATTTAGTCTAGTGATAATCAATAGATAATAGATTAGCGTGCTTTTTTTTTTTTTTTTGAAGGCAGATTAGCATGTTTCTCTCACGCCCTAAATAGCTTTTTACATTTTAACATCTCCTTTTCAATGTTTCTTTTTTCCTTTTATGTTAATAATGGATCACCTTGGTACTTTGACACTTCATAATTAAAGAAACAACTGGCTTTGTGTTAGGTTCATGGAATGAAGTTAAATTTTGGTGAAAACCTTCTAGATGGGACACTTTGTTATTTTTTGTATGTAGTTTGTACTGATTAGGTAGATTTAGCCACACAAATAGCCAACCTGAGCATGCAGAAAATACTAAGGGTGAGCAAATGGGTAGGTTTTATTCAAAACCAAATAGAATTGACCTTGAACTAGTCTTGAATTGACCCTACCCAATCTGTTACAGGGTAGGGTCGCTCCAAATTCTTGGAACTGACCCCACTCAAGTCGGTTCCAAGATTTAGGGGTTTATCCTATCTGAACCAACTTGATGAAGCAGCCTTGGTTGACTTTCTTAATACCGGCCTTGGAACCGAACTTGCCTTGAAATAAACTCCAAAACATTTTTAAGAATGTAAAGATTTGAATCCAAGCATTCATGATTACAAGAGCCATTGTCTCACTTAATCATTGGGTTACTTAAATGATTTGGTCATTTGTTTTCATTTTAATATTTGATTGTGTATAATAAATAATATAAAAGGTAATATTTACAAAATTTAAATTATAATGATAAATTTTAAATCATATATTAATATATTATGGTAATCTTCATATTAAATTATTTAATTTAATCAATAAGGATTATATAAGTTTTAAACTATATATTATCATTATTGAAAATCAAGTTTGTAAAGGACACGTTTCGTGGTTTTCTTTTTCTTTTTTTTTTTTTTTTTGGAAATGTAAGAGTAAAGAAAGAACAAGTTCCACAGGTAAACCCTAAAACTAACTTCAAAACCACCAAGGCCAGAACTGACCTTCATAGAATAGGTTTCAATTCCAGAAACATGAAACCAATTCCTGTAAGTAGATTCCTGATTATTCCATGGAATTGAACCAAACCGACCCGTTCACACTCTGAAAAAAGGCACATGAAGAGAGACCGTTCAGTTAATTATGAACACAGAAAGTCCCCGAGTCTGGATTTGGACCATTAAGTTAGTTGTCAATACAAGTTCCTTGAGTCTGGATTTGCACCTCACACCAACCTCGGAGCACTTGGAACTGCACAGGCAGAACATCTCCCTATTTATAAGTTAACATCATAGAGATATGGCTCTCTGTCTCTGTGAGAAGCAAATCAAAATTCAGAGACCTCTTTTCTACCTTGGTCATGTACGGTTGTACATTACTATGTCAATACTCCGTCTGAGAAAGACTTGAGACAATGCGAGTCTCGATCTGCTCCTCACAAAGCACTATCCTATTTCTTCCACGTACCGAGAAAATGTGACTAATGGGCTTATGGGCTTAAAACTTTGGGTACCCCAGCAACATTTGGCCCTATACTTCAATTGCATCTGCCTTGCATTTGATTTGGACCTCTTTGGTATTCCATAATTACTCAACCTTGGTCCTTTAGTTCTAACACTAAAATCGAAACTGTACTTCATATGAAGGATCTACTGGATCAGATATGTGTTTACGTTTCTGAATCTCCACTTGCCCAGGGCTTTATGCTATGTTTGGTTGGATGGAATTGGAGAATATGAGAGAAACTGGACCTTAAGGACATGTTAATAAAATTTGTGAAATTCCTAGAAACCTTTCTCTAAATATTTTTCTTCCTTGTTTTTCTTACAAACCAAACACAGCTAGTGCCCACTTGGGAGGATTGAATGGAGGAGCCTTTGGCTTCCAATGTGGACCCTACATGGACAGCTTATAAGCTATATATGTAATATGGTAAAAAATCTAAAGAACCTAAATCGGCTATCGTCAGCCTCTTTAAATAGGTTATGGCGAGCACTTCAAAGCAGCTGAATAGCCTTATAATTCATGAATGGGCACAAAAGTGGCTTCTAGCTTTATGAGGTGAGCCCCATCCAAATAATTCATAAGCTATGTCCTATGGTGAAATAACAGGGAAGCCCAATCAAAGCTTTAGCCCCTCAAATAGGAGGCAGGCTTTAGTAAGTGCAACTCCATGCTTACACCGTTCGAAGAGCCTTTTCCAACTATGCATTGAGAATATTTTCCCATGAAAGAAAGCACATAAGTATGGAGATATTGAGACTGAATCAGCCCCCCACAGGACTACCCCCACAACATCCCACAGCACATCTCCGCCGTGTATTGGAAACATCTTCCAATGATGATATCATCATTCCCGGTATTATCATCGGGAGATGTTCTCAATACACCGTGGGGATGTGCTGTGGGACGTTGTGGGGGACAGTCTTGTGGGGCTGATTTGAATTCGGAGATATTCCTAATGTAAGGCTGTCAAGGTTGTTCGAACGGTCATTGCACTGATCGAAGCTGAACTCCTAAAATAGGTTCTTATTTTAAACCTTAGATTCTCCAAGTGAAAGCATCAAAGCAATGGCTTAAGATTAACGTTTACATTTTTACTATTATCTAAAACTCACCATGACCTTTTAGGTATATTATCTAAATTCATCATAACTTAAATCCGAGAACGGGTCGTATCCATAGGGAAGCGAGGGAAAAATCAACTCTTCGTTTACCCTTGAACTTTTCAAGATCAGCCTTCCGTCCTACCTAGGGGCAGAATCCAATCCCTTCTCAAAAGCCCTTGGGTTCTTTTTATAGAGAATGATGGACACAATTGGGATTAGAGAGAAAGAGGGGGCGGCAGGTGGGTTTTAGCAAAGATATGGGCGCCCTAGGGTTTCTAATGAAGGGTTAGGATGGTTCTGGGTTGATCCTAAGGCTAAGAGAAAGAGAGGGTGCCCAATATTATGTAGGGCTGAGATTTGAGCACCTAGAAATGGAGGTTGGAGATTAAGGCACCTAGGGTTGAAAGGTGGAGATTAAAAGGAGTGGGTGACACCTTAGAGTAGATGGCTGAGATAGAAAATGGAATGGAGGGCTGAGATCTAATGACTTGGGGCTGAATGGTGAGGATCAGAAGTTAGGTGGCGTCCTAGGGTTAAAAAGATAAAAAGAGAGTGCCCTAAAATGAATGGTGAAGATTACAAGGGATGGAAGGTGGAGATTGAGCAATTAGGGGCGGCTAGGGTTTGCTAAAGATGAAAAGAATGAGCTAGAAGGCGCCCTAGGGTTTTGCTAATGGGAGGGGAGCATGCTAATACAGTAGGAGGGGCGCCATTTTGGGTTTAGCAGATAGGAGGCGCCATCCTGTTATCAATTTTTCACAAAAACACCCTTCTCTCAACTGGACTTCACACCAGCTTCCCAAAAACTGCATTTCAGCCATGTAACTGCCCCAATTTTCCACAGAAGTTGCACAGAGACCCTCAGAGGTCACAACATTGAATTTAATTGGGAAAATGGCACACTTTAGCTATTCTAAGGCTGAAAATACCCCTGAAATGATGCCCTTAAGGCATCAAAATACAGAGTTTTCAAACAATCAATTAATTGTTGCAATTTTCATGCCATGTTGGATTGTTTGTGTTTGCTAATAAATTTGTATATCTCCTCTTTTGCAAATCCAATTTTACTTAAATAATTTTTTATGATGTCATAATATGCCAATTTTTTTTGTTAAAAAAAAGCTTTTTATTCTAAGTTTGTGATTCTTGACCAAGATTCATCCAGATTTATCTTCCTCTTTTTGGGGATTTGAGTAGGAGCATACCCATGAATTTTTACGGTGCTTGTTGGATAGGCTTGACGGTTGTTGTTTGGATACCTTGCAAAACCAAAATTTATCTTCACAAGATAATACTTTTGTTAAGCAGATTTTTGTCGGTCCCCAAAGTCTATTTTAGATGTTGAGAGGTTGTGTATTCCACTTCCCCTCAAGGAAAATAATTGTGGAGAGGCCGATGGAAATGATTTTCACAAATTATTGTTGAATAACAAAAATGGTTTGTGATGAGGGCAGATTTGGCCCTCCAGTGAAATTATGACACCTGGCACCTCATGCCAACTAAGTGCAGCTTCTTGACAACTAGACAGCTCGAGCTAGCTACAGGAAACTCGTCACCTACAGGTAGTTCGCCACTCACAGGCAGCTCGCCACTTACAGGTAGCTCGGCATAGGTAGCTCGCCACTTAGGGGCAGCTCAGCACTTATAGGCAGCTCGCCACAGGTAGCTCGCCACTTACAGATAGATCGGCACTTACAAGCAGCTCGGCATAGACAGCTCGCCACAAGTAGCTCGCCACTTATAGGCAGCTTGCCACAGGCAGCTGGCCACTTACAGGCAGCTCGCCTCCTATTAGGCCACGAAGACCTGCCTCGGGTAGAAGCACCTCGGCACATTACCGGCAGCTCGGTGAAAAGTAGCTCGGTAAAAAGTAGCTCGGTGCAAGGTAACTCATTGTAGAGTAGCTTGGCGTATCGCAGGAAGATTTCCTACATAACAACCGTACCTTTCAAATCTGGAGATTGCACCCACGTCTCTGGCCAGGCGGCATTGTGCCTGCCAACTCTGACAACGCCTCATGTCTGACAGGGCCGTACCCTGCAATGATTACCTGCGCCCATCAGCTCAGCCCTGGCAAGTAACGGCTACGGCAAAGAATCAGAGGCGGTTATGCCTGATCTGTCAGAACACCGCTATATAAGAGATCCGACCCCTCAGAAGGGAGGAGGATAAAAAATGGAGGTAACCCCTGCTCTCTAGCTCTCTCATTTCTCTAATATCATCTTCAAGCTCTCTACTATCAGATGCAGAGTGCTAACTTAGCCATCGGAGTGGCCCCGCCGGGTAAACACCCCCGGGTCCTCTGATTCAGTTCTCGCAGATCCCTCAGTTCCCGCTGTCCACAAAGATGAGCAGATCATCTCTCGTAGGGAGAATGGGGCCTTCAGCTCCCGTCGTCCACAAAGAGGAGCAGATCATCTCATGCAGAGGTAGTCAGGTTGCACTACACTAGGAGGCTCGCCACCAAGGCAGTGCACCCAGCAGCTCATCAAAGTAGCTCACCACCAGGGAGCTCGTCACCAAGTAGCTCACCACCAGGGAGCTCGTCACCAAGTAGCTCACCACCAGGGTGCTCGTCACCAAGTAGCTCACCACCAGGGAGCTCGTCTCCAAGTAGCTCACCACTAGGGAGCTCGTCACCAAGTAGCTCACCACCAGGGAGCTCGTCTCCAAGTAGCTCACCACTAGGGAGCTTGTCACCAAGTAGCTCACCACTAGGGAGCTCGTCACCAGGTAGCTCACCACCAGGGAGCTCGTCACCAAGTAGCTCACCATCAGGCAGTTCGCCACCAGGGAGCTCCATCATCCTCTGAGTCACAAGCCACCTGGGAGCAGGTCAAATGACGAAGTACTTAGCCAATAATTGGTACATCACAAAAAAAAATTGGTACGTGACCAAAAACGGTTACATCAATTGGTGCCATCTGTGGGAATCCCTACAAAAAGCTAAGTCCTCTTCTCCCAGAAAGCTAAGTCCTCACTTTTTAGAAACTGAAGCTCTTGCTTTATAGTTTCCATTTTTTATGAACTCAAAGACTATGCAGGGAGCTAACAGGCTAAGTAGCTCCACCAGCTTTACTTTCAATTCAGATAAAACCTCATCAGTCCTCTTCATGAGGTCCCCTCTACTAAGATGAGCTCTTCGTGGCTTTCGCGGGAGTTGGTGGCCAACAGACTGCATGGGTGCCCTTGCTGGTCGAGCCTTCCAAGGCTCCTGCGTGAGTTAGTGACCTAAAGTTTGTAGTGCTGCCCCCGAAGGTCGAGCTCCTAGTAGTTTCTTGTAGGAGTGGGTGACCGGCATTACGAGGCTGATGCAGCGCAATCATAGCTCTAAGACACCTCACAGGTAGCTCGGCACCTGGTCGGCCCGGCACCTCACAGGTAGCTCGACATCTGGTCAGCCCGGCACCTCACAGGTAGCTCGACACCTCACAGGTAGCTTGGCACTTGGTCAGTTCGGCACCTCACAGGTAGCTCGGCAGCCGGTCTACTCGACACCTCACAGGCAGCTCGACACCCGGTCAGCCTGACACCTCAAAGGTAGCTCGGCACCTGGTCAGCCCGACACCACCTAAGTCTCAGTCACCTCTTCGGCATGGACAAAGTGAAGAAGAGTGTACTACGATTCGCTCCCAAAGCCTACAGGCAACATTACTGCTGAAAAACCCAGTCGCCTCTACGGCATGGGTAACACAACTGCTTAAGACCCAGTCGCCTCTTCGGCATGGGCAAAGTCAAGAAGAGTGGACTACGAGTCGCTCCCAAAGCCTACGAGTCACATTACTGCTTAAGACCCAGTCGCTTCTTCAGCATGGGAAAAATCAGCAAAAGTGGACTATAAGTTGGCCCTAGAGCCTAAGGGCTACAGTACTTAACTAGCGAAGACCTCCTCACCTTATAGGCAGTTCCTAGAGCCTAAGAAATTGAATCAGCACTTACTAGCTCGTCGACTTACGGGCCAAAAGGAGAAACCTACTCCCTTCGCCGAGTTACTCTGAGCTTGTGAGTGGGGGGCGAATGATGAGGGCAGATTGGCCCTCCAGTGAAATTATGACACCTGGCACCTCATGCCAACTAAGTGCAGCCTCTTGACAACTAGACAGCTCGAGCTAGCTACAGGCAGCTCGTCACCTACGTGCAGCTCGCCACTCACAGGCAGCTCGCCACTTACAGGTAGCTCGGTATATGCAGCTCGGCAATGGTATCTCGCCACTTAGGGGCAGCTCGACACTTATAGGCAGCTCGCCACAGGTAGCTCGCCACTTACAAACAGCTCGGCACTTACAGGCAGCTCGGCATAGGCAACTCGCCACAGGTAGTTTGCCACTTACAGGCAGCTCGCCACAGGCAACTGCCACTTACAGGCAGCTCGCCTCCTATTAGGCCATGAAGACCTGCCTCGGGTAGAAGCACCTCGGCACATTACCGGCAGCTCGGTGAAAAGTAGCTCGGTAAAAAGTAGCTTGGTGCAAGGTAGCTCATTGCAGAGCAGCTCGGCGTATCGCTGGAAGATTTCCTACCTGACAACCGTACTTGCCAGATCTGGAGACTGGACCCACGTCTCTGGCCAAGCGGCGTCGTGCCTGCCAACTCTGACAACGCCTCATGTCTGACAGGGTCGTACCCTACAACGGTTACCTGCGCCCACCAGCTCAGCCTTGGCAAGTAACGGTTGCGACAGAGAATCAGAGGCGGTTACGCCAGGTCTGTCAGAACACCGCTATATAAGAGCTCCGACCCCCAAAGGGGAGGAGGATAAAAAATGGAGGTAACCCCTGCTCTCTAGCTCTCTCATTTCTCTAATATCATCTTCAAGCTCTCTACTATCAGAGTGCAGAGTGCTAACTTAGATATCGGAGTGGCCCCGCCGGATAAACACCCCCGGGTCCTCTGATTCAGTTCTCGCAGGTCCCTCAGTTCCCGCCGTCCACAAAGATGAGTAGATCATCTCTCACAGGGAGGATAGGACCTTCAGCTCCCGCCGTCCGCAAAGAGGAGCAAATCATCTCATGCAGAGGGCAGTCGGGTTGCACTACACTAGGATGCTCGCCACCAAGGCAGCGCACCTAGCAGCTCATCAAAGTAGCTCACCACTAGGGAGCTCGTCACCAAGTAGCTCACCACCCGGGAGCTCGTCACCAGGTAGCTCACCACCCGGGAGCTCGTCACCAGGTAGCTCACCACCAGGGAGCTCGTCACCAAGTAGCTCACCACTACCAAGTAGCTCACCACTAGGCAGTTCGCCACCAGGGAGCTCCATCATCCTCTGAGTCACAGGCCACCTGGGAGTAGGTCAAATGACGAAGTACTTAGCCAATAATTGGTACATCACAAAAAAAAAAATAGTACATGACTAGAAACGGTTACATCAGTTTGCATAAATTATTGTAGAGAGGCCAATGAAAATGATATGCAGAAATGGTCCTATTCCACTTCCTCTCAACGAAAACAGTGAAAATGATTTGCACAAATTATTAGAACCATGGTGGTAACTGAGGGCATTTCTTAGAGTGTTGCATGATTAAGTAGTTGAAACTATGAGAAAGAAGATACGATATTGATCTACCCCGATTAATTAACAAAGGGGTTATTTAAAAGCTCCAAATTTCTTTAAGGAAGTCTATGTTGATGACCGCATTTGCAAGTCTGCAACATAACATTATGAATTCTAGGTCGTTTCTGTTGTGTGCAATCTCATCTAGTAATTCACAAAGCAAAACAAGTTTAGAGCAAATTGACGAGAATGAGAAGTTGGGATCTGATTCCCGAGCTTTTGGCTTACAAAGTAAAAATGCACACTGAAATACTCCCATAAAATACTAAAAGAACATTGTATCATTATTCCTAATACCCTTTATCAGTTATAAATTTAGAATTATCAAAACACATCCACCACAAAGACAATATAGGAAATTTGAATGAACTTGATCCATATAAAGGTAATACATGTCAGGAAATTTGAAGTGAGCTTCGTCTTTGTCTTTTCAAGTCTATCTAGTTGACACCTGGGAAAGAAGAATAGGAAAATATTAAGCCAAAATAAGCATGGTTTTAGAATCAAAGTAACTTAAGAAAATAAAAGAATAACATCATGATTTTCTTGAGACATAACTACATTCTCGTTATCAGAGTGAATCCAAGTTGGAGAGCAAAACCTCTTGTTCATCAGCAAGAAGAAAACACGAGCTGGACAGAGAACCTGTTAACTTTTTTTCCTTCTGAATGGTTCATTTTATAACTGACCGTACAATGAACTCCAAATTGGAAGGGGCTTGTGAAACGATTGAATCGTTTAAACTCCAAATCCAAATCGGCAGTACCCTATCACGTTCCTTTTGTAGGGAAGAGATCTTGAAGGAAATGACACAGAAGAAAAACTGAGTTTGTAGGGAAGAAGAAGAAGAATGAATGAATGAACTTACTATTAGTCGTGAGTTGATGTTGGTTGTCGAATAGGCTGGGGTTCAGATGAGAGAGGGTGGGAATAGAGATCAAATGTGAGATGGGAAGGATAAATTGTGTTTGAGAAGCTTCAAGAAAAGGTATTGCCTTTTTTTGTCTGTTAATGGCCGATTCAACCAGCCAAATGAATGTTAACAACAAAGCCCTATTAGTTTGTTGTTAATACCAATGAGGCGACGTGTACGCCTCTTACTGGCATGAGTTTACAGAATGCGAGCTCAATTTTCCCATCCTTGCTGATTATCTGGCTTCCCTGACCAGGCAGGGATGGGGATGGGGATGGGATTAATAAGAGTACTCGAGTCAGGATAGGGATGGGGAGTGAAGTTCACACTTCGTCTTAATATTATTTATGTTATATATCAACATAATGAAATATATTTAAAATATTATTAATATTTTTCTATTTTAAATAAATATCTTTTTAAAAACAACTTTTAATTAAAAAAATCAGGAATTCAGGTCTTCGATGAGGAACCCGTCTCCTTCGGGGTGGGTGTAGACTAAATTTTTTTGCCAACGAGGATTAAGGTCAAAGACAGAGATTAATTTAAAACTCAGGGTTGGGACAAGGAGTATTATCCCTGCCCCAAATCCGCCCAGTGCTAGTCCTACCGGGGGGAAATTACTAAAATGAAGTATCCAATACTTAAGGAAATTACCAAAATTTTCCAATTATTTATTTGAATAATTGAAAGTTTATAGTTTAGCTTTCAATAAATTAAATTACCAAAATCAGTAATTTTTAGTAATTAAATTACCAAAATTACTAATTATTGCTAAAAGATATAGTAAATATCAAAATTACTAAAATTAAGGAAAATATCAATAACTACTTATTGCTAAAAAATACTGACAATATGAAAATTACTAAAATTGTAAAAGAAAAGTAATTTTATATTTATTGAAATAAATTTCCCAATGAAACATTATTGATAATTATGTATTTATTAATATTTTAATTAATTATTAATTTTTTAATAATTATTGATTTCAATAATTAATATTTAAAGTTTTTTAAATTAAATTACCAAAATTACTAATTTATAGTAATTAAATTTTCCAATTTACCAAGATTACAAAACAATATATTGTTTAGGTGTTGATATTTACTAATCAAAAATATTTGACAAATTAATTTAACCACGTTTTTGTTATTTTATGGTTTATTGGACATGTAATATAGTTTAGGAGAAAGTTTAGGAGGGGGTTGGCTAAGTGATTGGGAACATGAGAGAGAGAGAGAGAGAGAGAGAGTTGGAATGGGACTCTAGTGAAGAAGAGAGGGCCACCACGTGACTACATGGAAGGGCTGAGAAGGGGTAAGGAAGAAAAGAGAGAGCTTTATGGAGAAATAAGAGAAGTAGAAGACTGCTTGCATGGCCTATGTGCTATATAATATAGTATAGACACCATATATATAAAGCAAGGTTGTCCACGTCACATAGACTCTCATTTCTCCAAAACCCCCTTCATTCTCCTTAATTCTCTCGATAGTCATATTCCCACCACTCCCAATCTGCCAAGTCATCATCATTCTCTCTTCTTATTCCTATTCTTTTCCATTCCAATTATTTAAAAGTACTCATAAAATCTCTCTCTCTCTCTCTCTCTCTCTCTTTCGTCGTTCATCTTACTCCACTTCTCATATTCCTAAGATCTCATAAAATATCTCCTTTTATGCCGCATTCATTGGTTTGCTAAAAATTAGGCTCCACTTTCTCGTACAAAACTTTATCTACCATCTAAATGTAGTTTCCTCTTTTAAAATCCCTTGAATGTAGGCATCTTTCTCTCTCCCTCTCTCTCTTTCTCTCAACCAATAAAGATGCATACTTCCCTTTTTTCTACTAATTATGTTATGAGTTGATATTTACTCCTACTCAAAAAAAAAATTATGGAGTTGATCTTTACTATTTGCCTTTAATACATGTGCAATAATATGTCAAGTTACTTTATTATCTTAAACCAAATTATTATATTTTAGTGGAAAATAATTTAAAGAGGCTTAAAAAAAGAAAATGAACTTAAAATAACACAGTTATTTAATTGGCTTAAAAAAATCATGTAATATAATTATCCCATAATTAACTTAAAGTAACTTAATTATTATCTAATGATTAGCTAACTAAATTATTAAAAATTTATTATCACATAATTAAATTATCAAAAACAAATTTCATTCAGATAAATTAATTAATTAATCAAAATAAATCTTTACTAACCTAATCATTTAGTTAACATTAATTTATTATGAACTTAATTACTTTATTCAATAAATTGATTAACTCATTTACTAACCAAATAAAGCACGGGGTGCAACTCCGGTGGGTTGTGTTGGGTTATAGGCCAACCCAGGCCGAATCTTAAAGGTTCAAGCCTAAGCCAACTTGAGGTTAAGCCCAAATTTATCAACTTAGGCCCAACCTGAACTTAACTCAACACAACTCGAATTGGGCTTAGGCTGAGTTGGGTTAATTGGGCTTGGGTGGATTCGTTGAGTTAAAAAAATATTATGCATATATTTTTATATACTCATCTTTTATTATTTTTATTGGGCTATATGGCCAAATTAAAAGTAAAATTCATTGAGAATACGTATATATTCTCATTTACAAAATGTACATATACATTGAAAAGATATTTTTACATAAACATAATACACATATGTATGTATTTGCTAAGGCAAGCTTGGGTTGGATTAGGCATAGGTTGGGCTCAAGCTACCGGAGATCTCAACCCAAGCCCATCTAAAGTTTATGTCGGGCCTGAGTTTTTTGGCCCAAGCCCAACTTACAGCAATTAAACTCAGGTCCACCTTGAGCAAAAATTAAGGCCCAAGCCCAATCTAAGGATCGAAAATTCTAGTCCAACCTATGTAATTTTGTAGGTTGGGTCAGTCTGGACTCGTGCTGGGTTCACTCAAGTTGCACCCCTAGATATAGGTCCTTTTTTAGTTTAGACCTGTACTACATATATTATACAATAGGGTTCAACTTAATAGTAACGCAACCCGTCCAGTAGTTTTTCAGTTGTATTTTTGTGATACTTTTTAAACTCTAGAACCATTAATTTAAGTTGGAAATTGGTTTATGGGTTTCAAGATTTTACTTCTCCAAAGTGAAAGAAAAAAAACACAAAAGCAAATAGTGAAAATATCATATAAGTTAAAGTTAGGGTGTTAGAAGTTAGATTAAATTACAAGAATACCCTTTATATGTATAGAGGTATTATGACGGGATGGCTGGGATTAGCCAAACCTGAACCCAATTTGGGTTCAATAAGCAAAACTCTAACCTAACCCTACACCCGATTTTAGTTAAACAAACACTAAAAGAAATCCAAACTTTAAGGTTGGGGATTTTAAGTCGAACCAAATTATAAGAATACCCTTTATATGTGAAGGAATATTATGACACGATGGGCCAGGTCAGCCAAACTTGCACCCGATTTGGATTAAATAATCAAAACTCTAACTCACCCCTACACCCTAATAAGCCTGACCCTACAATGACCATGTAGGGGTGAGTCAAGTCGAATTTACCAATTATCTTGACTCATTGACATCCCTAGATTAATAACCCTAATGCTTCAATTTTGTGTAACAAGGTCAGCCAATTAATCATATGGCCTCTAATTTTTCTCTTATCCCAACCATGCAGTTCTAGAGAGTCTCTATTATTCCCTTTCCAAGTCTATCTAGTTGATACCTCGGTGGCACTTTCTCCCTTTTTCCACTCAAGAAATTAGAAACAAATTCATTCACAATTGTGAATGGTGATATATAACAGTAAAACAATGTCAATCATGCTTCTCTGTACCCAAGTTTCTTTCTATCCCTTGACATTGATGATATTGTTATGTTTCTTACCGTCGTCCCCCATCGAAACAGGGGCGACGAAGCTCACTTTTAACGAATATACTTATTTTAACGAAAATCTTACATCGAAACAGGGTCGGAGTACCTAACTTCTTCCACATCGCCTATTCTGCATAGTTTTCTTTTCTAGATATGTTAACTTCGCTCTCCTCACAAATATTGTTCTTGATTTTAGGATTTTTATTTTTTTTCAGTTTCCTGAATTTAGGATCAGTTTGATTCATAGTCAGAATCGGAATTTAGACTGGAATTAAAATAGGAATTGAATTGAGCTGGAATGGGATTTCATTCCCAAGCGAGGGGGAGGGAATGGTCATTCCAAACGGGGGAATGTCATCCAACCAAGAATTGGAATGTGATTCCAATTTGGCCCAACCAAACAGTTGAAATCCGAATGGCCCATATTGATTCCAATTCCAAACCCTTATTCCTGCGAACCAAACGGGACCTTAGGTCCCTAGTTCATCCTGCACCTATTTTGGAATGGCTCCCAATCCCACAAAAGATGTGCTCGTCCATCTTTGAAAGTTCATCCCCCCTCTATGTTTTTTATCAGTTTCATTGAATAAAACATGTTTTACAATGAGTCATAGATTACCCATTATCAAAAATGATGGAGCAAATTGTGGCAAGAAGAGCCATGAGATCTGATGTTAAGCGATCTGGTGCTCCCTGCTAGAAGACAGCTCGGATGCCGGGCTGGTGAGATCACTTGGTCGAGCTACAAGAAAACAATATCAGAGCACTTGGATTGCTTTACCCAGGGTGGGCACTCTAATGCTTAAGTCAACAAAGAGTTTTGAGAGAGATAGAAACCGAAAGAGCTAGAAAGTTGTGTATGCTAAATTATTCATACCTTCTCTGATCAATGGAACGCCATTATATAGGCCTAGGTGTCGTGGGTTTTACATATCACGTTCGAGATACTGGCCCATCTTGTTTAGAGGCGGTTTCATGCTCGGAGATGGACTCTGCATAAAGCAATAAAGCTTATCTGGTTACCTCTGAAGTGGGTGGGATGGAAGTTAGTTCTGTCAATGTGGTCTTGGAGGATCAGAAACGATAACCCACTCGTGAAGGAGGGAGGCCACCCGTCATGTTGTGCACGTCGCCAGATGGGCCCCAATCAAGTCAGTGGAAGCAGGTCACTTCTTATGCCGACCTAACCCTTTTCGGGGCGTTCGTAGGTCAGCCTACTGAGGTGAGGTCAAGGAGGTTAAGGCGGGTGCAATGTGTTTGAAGTGCTTCTGAAGTCACTGCCTACATGGTGCTAAGGGGTCAAATGATGGTTCCTAGGTGCCATGTGTTGCGATGTCACTATAGGGCCAAGTCCTTGGGTTGGGGGCCGCAAGGATCTCGGCTACCTGTGGGGATGTGTGGGACACGTGCGGTGCAAACGACGTGGCGATCTGGCTTGCCTTTTCTTTTCTTGCTTCCACCTTCTTTGCCTCTTCCTCATCCTTCAGGACGAAGCAGATTTTTCATGCAATGCGACGAGTGCATCTATAACGCCTTCTTCGAGACCACTTAGTGGAACCAATGGTGACGGTCCTAATCGAGGTAGTTGCTTCATTGGTTTCTTTGAATAGGATATAGGTAGAGTCTTGGGCTTTCAAAGTGTGGGTTCCCTCCTAATTTTGATTTTGGTGGCAAGGGGGTCTGACACTTCATTCTAGTTCCAGTTTAGGTCAATGGGCTACTAGTTTTGGTTCACTTATAGTGTGGGGACCTGGTCGATGACTTGCTGCTACTACTACTGCTACTGTTACTGTTGTTGCTGCTGGAGAGGTGCCTATGGCATTTGCATGCCAGGCACAAAGTATGGTTGCATTTTGGCCATTGTTGCGAAACGACCCTCCAAGTTTTGTATCCATAAGTCTATGCCATGAATATACTGCACTAACTCGTAAAACTAGTAGCTGTCAATCCTAGCAAGAACCACCGAGGGCTCAATTGCAGGGAGAGGTGCAGTCAAAGTGGGCAGAGTAGAATGGTTTAGTCCCTTGGTAGCTAGAATGCCAGGTAGCGTTAGAGGGACGGTAATATGCTTGATTGTGACAGATGAAATCTCAACGTTTTGCACGAGCTGGTTCCCCCATTATTAGTGTTGTCAACTTGCATGTTGTCGTTATTGTTGACGTTAGCATTGATTGAGGATGCCATTGGTAATTGCTTAGAGGATGGGTGAGAACATTAGCTTTGTTGTAGCGAGTTCCCTCAGACGGTGCAATTGATGTTGTGCAATCTGGTGCTCCCTATTGGAGGAAAACTCGAATGCCGATAGGGGTGGATTCGAGTCGAGCCAAGCCAAATACTTAGCTATTCAAGCTTGGCTTGCTGAAATAGTGTTAGGCTCGAGCTCGAACTCGATTCCAGCTAGAGACTTGAGCTTGAGCTTGACTCGGTTTAAAAGCTTGCAAGTTTGAGCTTAGCTCGACTCAAGCTCGACTACAAGCCAATCTTTTTCTAAAAAGTAAAAATTATACATATAAAAATAATTATTATTTTACATACAAAAAATAAGAATTATAAAAATTATCTACTGTTATACATAAAAATAAAAATATTATTATATATAATAAAAATTATTTATTATATATATATATATATATATGTATATTTATATTTATATGCATATGTATATGTATGTACGTATGTATGTATATAAAATAAAAAAATATTTATTTATTATACTAGGCTCAATTAGGCTCGCTAGCCTTATGAGCCGAGCTTTACTGTGCTCAAGCTCAAGTCAATTAGCAAACGAGCCTATATATCAAGGTCGAGCTCAACTCAAAACTCGGTTTAAACCAAACTTAGCTGAGCTTTTCATGAGCCAAGCTCGAATAACTCATGAAAAGCTTTGCTCATGGCCACCCTAGATGTTAAACTAGTGAGGTCGCCTGGTCGAGCTGTAAGGAGACAATATCAGAGTACCTGGGTTGCTTTACTTGAGGTGGGCACTTTGATACTTAATTCTGCAAACAATATCACATGAAACAAAACCCTTAAACAACCAATCACACAAAATTTCAACCCTAAATCCCTGGGTTAGCCAATCATCCACCATAAATTCCATTTCAACGCATATAACACTATGACACTCCTTGAACCTAAAACCCGTGATTTGAACGTACCTAACATGATCAAACCCTTCCAACACCCTCATAAGCCCAATCCATACCTACCCACCAAATTTTATCCCAAAATTCCCTTGTTTGACCCAACATCAAGCTTTGATTTCGTTTTGACAAATCTTATTGATCAAAAGCTCACTTATCATGAATCTCCATCATCCAAGCCTTATTTGACCAACCAGACCCCACCACTGTGTTCAGTGACCCCAAAAACCACAACACGTCAAATTTCACATCTTAATTCACCTGTTTGACCGTTAAACTAGGAAAAATCTATTTTGACACACTAGATTGAATCGCCACATTAGCTATCCTGGGATTTCAATAGGGTGGGGACTGATGTCATTTCTTTACTTGACCCATTAAAACACTTGGACTAATGAATTTGAGCCTAGTAGGTTTAAAAAGTTCAAAATACCAAAGAAACCCCCACTTGAAATTAAGAAAGGACAAAACCCCCATTTAAAAGTTCATCAAATTTATGTTTTTTTGCCACTGTCAGCCCCAAATACGGGGCTAAAACGTCTGGCATGCCCCAACCCCTCATTGGATGCAAGAAATTCATAAGAAGCCTTCCAAACTTGGGAAAATTTATTGAACAAAGAAGGAATGGTCAACTACAGGCCCTTCACTCTCAAAATCTTTACCTATTTTAGTGAAAGAGCACTGCTGAATCACAAACACTATAGTTGGACAAATTTTAGACCCATCTCCCTCCCTTTTCCTCTATAAATAAAGGCCCAGCTCGAGTTTGAGTAGGAAGAAAAGTAGTTTCCCAACTTCTGTGATACACCAATTCTTCTTGAAATCCTGAAATCCCTAAATCCAAGCTCAAGCCTCATCCCTTGTTTTCCAAACATAACACTAGAAACGCTCAGCCCAGCCCCATGCCTTGCTCAAGTTTCGCTTGAAGGCCTTTTAGCTGCAAGAAAGTTTGTTTTAAGGTTGTACACAAGAGGTAAGCCTCTCATTCCACCATCTCTCTGCTTTTAGTTTAGTTTCAAATTACTTAAAGTCCTAAAATCCTGAGAAACTTGCATTGCCACCTTTCTCTAGATTGAGGAAAAGAGGTAGAGAGGCGAGGGTCTTAGGGAAACCAGTACCTAAGACCCGATAACATCACCTCAACTCAATTATAGGTGAAGCTGGGAATGTTTTCGCCAGACTTCAGGAGTTTTGAGCAATCATATTAATTTGTGCTTTATTGGAATTTGAGCCTAAATTACTCTTGTAGTGGGATACTATAGCAGCTTGGAAAAAGGGCTTCCTAACACTTTCCCTCTCCCAATATTTGAAACCCAAAACCTTTCGGTTCAATACCTGTCCCATAGAGGACGAAGTCACTATCAATGAGCTAAAGTTAAACTTTCAAGTCTGAAAATGAGGGCCCATTTCCTCTAAAAAAATGGGTGGCAACTCCATATCTTTGAGCTGGCCATGAGCTTCCTGGAGCTCACAGTTATCGAGAAGTTTAAGGCGGGTGTGATGTGTTCAAAGTACTTCTAAAGTCACTGCCTACATGGCACTGAGATGTTGTATAGCAGTTCTTGGGTGCTACGTGTTGCGATGTCATTGGAGGGCCAAATCATTCATCATCAAGATCCACATATGAAGAGATGGTTCATGTCTACATGAAATAAGAACTCAACCTTCATCATATGAAAATGATCTCTAAACTTTTTTTTTTTAACTAAAAGATAATTTCCCTTTCAAAGGAGAGACATTTGGGTTGTGTTTGGTTTGAAAGAAAAAGTAAGGAAGAGAAGGGAAAAGTAGGGAGACATTTACAAATCTTGTATAGGTTTCCTTACCTTTCCCTACCTTTTCCTTCAAACCAAACATAGCTTTGGTTTTCATGTTTTCCACAATGTCTTTTCATTTTCCAGTGGCAACTTCTCTTTCCTCACTTTGTTTCTCCTTTTTATTGACTCTAACTCTCCTTTTTTTTTCTCTTGCAGGTGAACGGTGGAACTTGCATCCCTGTCAAGCTCTATTGCAAACCCTAATTCCAATGATGGAATTAACACATGGAGTCTCTCTCCAATCCCTATCCCCATTAACACTCAAAATCTGGCCAGGATTAGTGAATATCATTCTCCTGGGATTAGTGAATATCCCTGTCCAATCACTTTTTTTGTTCTCTATTCATTAACAGGTCATTCTATCTATTCTCCAATCCCTATCCCCAACAACATCCAAGCATTTTTTTTGGTTGAACTCTATTCTGCTAAATGGTTGATGCAATCCTAGGGAACTCTGTTATGCTATATGGTTGCATTTTGTGCTAGAGAAACTATCGTGCAAAATGAAAACAATCCTTCCATAGCATATGCATAGGTATGTTGTACCCGAAAGTAAATGTTTTAATCAATTGGTAATTTTCAACACAAATGATATGAACTAGGAACCTTATACTTTAGTTTTGTTTCCTTAATGTTGAGAAGCGTTAATAAAGCGTTAATAGTAGTCAACAATACCTTTTTTGGAGTTGAGTATGAACAAAATTAAGGGGGCGTTTGATAACTCTTTCCAAAGGTCTGACGTCTGAAATATTTACTTTTTAGACGC
The DNA here is from genome assembly GCF_056320005.1 of Nelumbo lutea. Taxonomy (NCBI): domain Eukaryota; kingdom Viridiplantae; phylum Streptophyta; class Magnoliopsida; order Proteales; family Nelumbonaceae; genus Nelumbo; species Nelumbo lutea. The sequence continues at coordinate 127,187,693 of NC_142684.1, forward strand.
CAGGCTCATTTGGTATTGCATTTGAAATATTATCTGAAATGCTTTTTCATATATAAAATTGTAAGACGGAGGCCCATTCCCACTACCACCACTACAACTCCCAGCAGCAGTAACTCTAATCCTCTTCCCTCTGATTTCTCTTCATTTCCATCATCACTATCTCACATTCTCCTCTCTTCCTTTCATTCTTCCACTCTCCCTCGTCATTGCTCCCTCTCTGTAATTTCTCTCCCTCGAATCAGTCATTGTGAACAGAGCATCGCGGACTCATATAAATTATATTTGTATTAATTATTAATTATTTTAAAATTTTATTAATTATTAAATATTTTAATAGTTTTAAGATATTAATTTGATAATTATGAAATATTTTTATCATTGCTTCATGAACTTTATTATTATTTTCATTATTATTTTAATTGTTAATAATTTATTTTTAATTTATAAATTTATATGTATTTTTCAATTTTGTTCTTATTTTAACAAATTATTTTTTATTTTTTATAATTTACTCATATTTTTCAATATTATTTTAAATTTAATAAATTATCTGTTATGAAGTAATGCAAATTGAACTCAAAATTACCAAATAGTCTGTTTTATGGGTAAAATAGTAAAATCAATGAATTTCAAATGCTGAAGATTTGTTCCAACACAAACAACCTTCTTTATCAAACGCCACCTAAAAAATGTCCAAACAAGAAAAAACAAGAAGAAGAAAAGAAGTGGTGACAATAAAATAAAATAAAAAATTAATTTTTTGAATGTTAAGGAAATTCTGAAACACTTAAGCTCATTTGTAACATAAAGATACAATTTTCTATAGGCTATCAACTTTATGGAAATTTGAATAAAAGAATAAAAGATATTCCTAGAGCCAATTTTATATTTCAAATGTGTATTTGTTTCATGGAATTATAGCTCAGTTTAGAAAGAATAGAAACACAAATATGTAAGATAATATAAAAGACAAGGTTTTGCACTCTACAAATTTGTATTTGTACTCCTTCCAAACTAAGCCGACCAACATCTCAAACTACAGTACTTAAACCACAAAAAGTCAAACTATCAGATTTATTTGTTATTTGCTAGCTGCTTATATCCTCATGATATCGAAATTTTTATTCTTTTTACTGTACTAGTAATTAAGCACATGTGTTGCACGTGAGAAAAATTTCTTCATATCAATTACTTGAATTTTATATAGATCATAGCTAAGATATAATTGAAAATTAACAAAAGTAACAATATGATTAAAAATAAACTTAAATATTTGTTATTCAATTATGACACCATGGGTTTCTTGGAAAAGTTGGATCATTGACCCACCATCTAGATAAGAAAATAGCATTGCTTTTGGATTAGTTTTAAATTAGGGAAATTATAGTCAAAGCCGGTTGTACATTTAAAATTAGGCTAGCTACAAGTTGGTTCATAAACCAACATAACTTTGACAACCGGCTTTACATTTTAAATTATAAAAACCCTTGCCATGTCATCGGAAGCTTATGTGGCTATTGCCAACATGGAACTCTTAATTTATGTTGGACACAACAAAAAGCTTGTAATGAAATTGCCCTTTAATGTTGGGTGATTGGAAAATTAAAAAAAAAAAAAAAAGGTTTTTACCTCTCTCTCTCTCTCTCTCTCTCTCTCTCCCTCACACCATCTCACCCACAATCATCTCTATCTACTCAATGACTATGTGATTTGAAAATAAATAAAAATGGTTTTTGGTTTCTGTATTTACGTTCTCTATATCAATTTCTCTCATTCTCTCTACCTATCGTTCTCCCTCAATCTCTCTCATTCTCTTTCTTGGTCAATCTCTCTGTCTCCCTTAATTTCTATCTTTTGTCCTTCATTTTCTCTCCCGCTCCCTCTCTCATTTGTTTTATTTTCTTACACACTTATATGGTATTAATCAGATCGTATAAAAGAACATGAGACCAACTTTGTATGGTTCAAAAATTATTACACCAATTTGATAAAAATTTATGAGAAACTCTTGGCTGTGAAATTTACACCAACTAGAGAACGATAGAGATTGAGGGAGAAGGAGATATTGATCGAGAGGGAGAGTGAGGGAGAAGAATGAGAAAGATTGACGGAGAACAATAGAGAGAGAGAGAGAGGGAGAGAGAGAAGTTTTGATTTGGCTAGTTACAGATCGAATCTGAGAGAATGGGATAGACAAAGAGAGTGGAAGATCAAGAGATGACTGTGAGAGTGAAAGAGAAGGGAGATCGAGAGACAAAGGGAGTGGGAGAGAAACTGAAAACATATTTTCGATATAGGTTTTTTGTTGTGTCCAACATGGACTAAAAGTCCCATGTTGGCAACAGCCACATAAGCCTCCAATGACATGGTGGGTGTTTTTATAATTTGAAATGTAAAGCCAATTATCAGAGTTTTATTGGTTTCTAAACCAACCTACAACCTAATTTTAAATGTACAACCGACTTTGGCTATAATTTTCCCTTCAAATTATATATTTCATTTACATTATATAAAATATTTTTTACTTTTCACACTTAATTTTTGTTTGTCTATGATATCATTTAACTCAAACCACTAATCCATCTAAAAATAAAACTTGTTTTATTTCTAGGTTGACATTAAATTTTGTATTGCATTTCCATCATTGATAAAATTATTTCTTATGTATAAAACTTATTTTTGTTTAATATAATGAATGCACAATAATAGAGATGTACCCAATATTTTATTTTTTTATAAATATATAACATTAGATATGTGCCCAAAACTTTCTCTATCTTTTTCTTTTAGTTTTGTGATTCTTTGTATTTACTATAATTAAAAAATTTATTATTTTACTATGACATCATTTAATTTCTAGGTAGATTTTGAATTTGGAATTCCATTTTTGTCATTAATAAAAATACTTCTTATGTTTCATAGTTATTTATTTTAAATTTTTATTATCTAATTATGGCATTATTTATTAATCCATTTGACCCCAAATGGTCGAATTGCTTGCCCACCACCAGGAGGGAAGAAAATCATTTTGTTTTCAAATTAGTTTTCAAAATATTTATTTTTATACTATTAAAATTAATATTGTGGGTTTAATTACAATTTAATGACGAGAAAAATATATCTTATATATAGGATTTAATGAGAGAGAATAGGAAAATATTTTTATTTCCAATTGATTTTAAATTTTACAGCCATTTCCATCATTAATAAAAACATTTCTTATTTATCATACTTACTATTGTTTAATATGTATGTTAAAAATGTTCCCAGTTTGAGAGAGAATAGGAAAATATTTTTATTTCCAATTGGTTTTATATTTTACATCTATTTCCATCATTAATAAAAACACTAGCGAGGACCTGTGTGATGCACGGGATTTATTAAGCAAAATTTTAATAATAGAAAGGGTCATTTACTAAAATACCTCTTATAGTTTCATGGATTTACTAAAATTTACCCTATAGTTAGCATTTTACTAAAACACCACTTATAATTTGCAATGGATTTAATCAATCTTCCAATAGATAATAGCAGAAAATGATAGTGTTGACCCTAATGCTCATTTAAATAAATTTAATCAAAAGGAAAAAATAAAAAATACTATTTTTGCCCTTAATAAGACACGAGCAACCACTCTATTGGCTATATTTGGTCAATTTTGTTTTATATACAAAAAAAAAAGTGTTAAGGGAATTTTTGAAAGAAAAAATCATGGGTCTAATTGAAAAACAAACACTCATTAATGAAAGGTTGATTAAGTAAATAAGTTGTAAAATATATGGGATGTTTTAGTAAAATGAAAACTATAAGGTAGGTTTAAGTAAATATGTAAAGCCATAAGGTGTGTAGGAATGGCAATGGGGCGGGTTTGGGGCAGGGATCATATTCCTTCTCCTTGACCCTGATTTTGAAATTAACCCTCATCCCCGATCCCCGACGGGGATGGGTTCCCTATGGGGACCCGAATCTCCAAAATGTTTTTAGATAATAGTATTTTTTTTAGATAAATTTTTTTAAAAATAAATAAAATTTTTAAATTATAAATAATGTTTTAAATATGTTTTGATATATATATAATTTAAATAATATAATAGTATATTATTTATTAATCCCCAGGGCGGGGCGGGGACCTCAATCCCCATCCTCGACCTTGATTGGGGATTCCTATTAATCCCCGTTCCCGTCCCACTCCGCCAAAACAATCCCCATCCCCGGCCCCATCGGGTCGAGGAAATCGGGTCCCTGTTAGGGATGGGGAAAATTGCTATCCCTAAAGGTGTGTTCTAGTAAATGACCCTAATAGAAACACATAAGAGTATACAATTGTTTTATATTTTTAACTTTTTAAATAATTAATAATTATTCATATTTTATATACTACTTTTAATAATTTTTTATAATACAAAATAACAATAATTAATTTCAGTTAGGTTTATTCATCAAACTGATGAAACCAACCAACCTGATCAACTCGACCTGAGTTGCTCAGTTTTCTAGTACTTTAGGTTAGCTTTGGTTAAAAAATTTCTCAATTCGACCAAGTTGAATCAGTTTCACTTTGGCCATTTGTAAATTGACCAAAATCGAACAACCTAACCATGAATATATATTTATTAATATTTTATATTTTAAATATAATTTTTAATATGGAAAAGTGGGAAATTTCCCATATTTCTTAGTCTAAAATGTTTTATATCATAAATATAATTTTTAAAAATTGCACTATAATTTTTAAAATTAAATTAAATTTTTAAGTTTAAATCTTTTGAACTTACTAACCAAAGCAAAAATCGACCTAAACTGATACAACTTGAGTGGGTTGGATTTCACAAAAGGTCAATCGGTTTTAGTTGACAAACTCCCCAACCTAACCAAGTCCATTTAGTTGGCCAAATAGCCTATGACCGAACAGAACCGAACCGAACCCAACCACGAACACTCATAATTTCAGCTAAATTAATAGTCTCATCTCTGATAAATAATTAAGAATAGTTTAATCTCCAATAATTATTGAAAATTTATAGCAAAAATATACAATTATTGAAAATATATTGATAATTAAAAAATACAATAATTACAATAATTACAAAAATACAATAAGTACTAAAAATATAGTAACTTAGTCAATAAATAGTATAATCTCAAATAATAATTTAATATCTAATAAAAATCAATCAATAAGTTATAACAAAAATATAATAAATACAATAAGTATAATAAATTAAACTTAAAATTTTCAATAATAGTAGTTTAATCTCCAATAATTATTAAAAGTTTCGTTAAATAGAAAAACAAAATAAATTTATACATAATCATTGAAAATACATTTATCACAAAAAACAATAAATAGTTACTGAAATACAATAAATATTAATTTTAGTATATACATTTTGAAAGTTATTTTCTTGAATTATTACTTGACATAATTGAAATTAGCTATTTATAATATTATGTAAAAGTATTAAATTATTATTTATTTCAATATTATGTTATAATTATTTTTATAATTTTTAGGTTTTTTTTTTAAATTTATTACATAATTTCTTTATTTTAACTTTTTAAAATCTGGTATATTAAATATTTTTTATTTAATATATTTATTTATTTATATACTTAAATAATATGTAAATTATTTAAATTTTAAAATATTAATTATTTATTGAATTTAGTTATCCATAAATTCATAATTTTTAATATTATTACATAATTTCAATATTAATTTTGTAATATATTAAATTATTATTAATTTCAATATTATGTTATAAATATTTTTCTACTTTGAAGAACTTTTTTAATTTATTACATAATTTTGTTATTTTAACTATTTAAAATCCATAAAAACATAATTTAAATTGTTAGTGATGTAACCGTTGCTGGTCACGTACCAATTTTTTTGTGATGTACCAATTTTTTGGCTAAGTACCTCATCATTTGACCTGCTCCCAAGTGGCCTGTGTCTCAGAGGATGATGGAGCTCCCTGGTGGCGAACTGCCTGGTGATGACTACTTGGTGGCGAACTCCCTAGTGGTGAGCTACTTGGTGATGAGCTCCATGGTGGAGAGCTACCTGGTGACGAGCTACCTGGTGACGAGCTCCCTGGTGGAGAGCTACCTGGTGACGAGCTTCCTAGTGGAGAGCTACTTGGTGACGAGCTCCCTAGTGGAGAGCTACCTGGTGACGAGCTCCCTGGTGGAGAGCTACCTGATGACGAGCTCCTTGGTGGAGAGCTACCTGGTGATGAGCTCCCTGGTGGAGAGCTACCTGGTGACGAGCTCCCTGGTGGAGAGCTACCTGATGACGAGCTCCTTGGTGGAGAGCTACCTGGTGACGAGCTCCCTGGTGGAGAGCTACCTTGGTGGACTCGTCATTTGACCTGCTCCTAGGCGGCCTGTAACTCAGAGGATGGTGGAGCTCTCTGGTGTAGCGCAACCCAACTGCCCTCTGTATGAGGTGATCTCCTCTCCTTTCTAGGCGGCGGGAGCTGAGGGACCTGTGAGAACTCCAACTTTTCCTCATCTTTTTAGGCGGCGAGAGCTGAGGAACCTGCGAGAACTGAACCAGGGGGCCCGGGGGAATTTACCCGGCGGGGGCTCTCCGATGCCTAAGTTAGCACTCTGATTTCGAGAGCTTGAAGATGATATTAGAGGAATGGGAGAGCTAGAGAGCAGGGATTACCTCCATTTTTTCATTCTCTCCCCCTTGTCTTTGGGGGTCGGAGTCCTTATATAGTGGTGTCCTGTCAAATTAGGCGTAACAGCCTCTGTCAAGTCAGGTGTAACTGCCTCTGTCTCTCTACCGCAACCGTTACTGCCAGAGCTGAGGTGGCAGGTGCAGGCGACTGCTGCAGAGTACGGCTCTACCAGTCAAGGGACAACTCTCAGGACTGACAGGCACGGCGCCGCTTAGCGAGAGATGTGGGTGCAGGCCTCCGGATCTGTTAGGTATGGTTGTCAGGTAAGAGATCTTCCTGCGATACGCCGAGCTGCCCCTAAGTGTCGAACTACTTATGCCGAGCTACCTGTAAGTGCCGAGCTACCCCTAAGTGGCGAGCTCTTCGTAAGACGCCAGGCTGCCTGCAGAGTGGCCAGCTGCCTGTGGCGAGCTGCCTATGCCGAGCTGCCCCTAGCTATACCGAGCTCCCCGAGCTATGTTGAGCTGCCCGAGTTGTGCCGAATTGCCCGAGCTACTCAGTTGTCAAGAGGCTGCACTTGGTTTGCATGAGGTGCCAGGTGTCACAATTTCACTGGAGGGCCAAATCTGCCCTCATCAGTTAGCACATAATTTTGTGATATATTATGTAAAAATATAAAATTATTTTTTGTGTTTTTAATAAATATTTTAAAGTTATTATATAATTTTGTTAGAATGTTTAAATAATTTTTAATTTTTTTAATCTAAACTTTCTTTAGATAGATATTGATAAAAAGTAGGGGAGAGGATAAATAGGAATTAGAGATAATTTAGGAGAGAAACTCTCTACCAAATTAGAGATAACTTTGGAGAAAGTAGGGGATAGTGAGGAAGGTTGTTTAGGAGAAATTTTAAGAGAAGAGATTATTTAGGTTATTTGGAAAGTGCATCTCATTTGTTGTATTGAAAATGACATGGAATAAAAAAAATAAAAAATTCAAAAAAAATGAGAAAATTTCTTGAACGCTTTGTTTTAATATATATATATATATATATATATATATATATATATATATATGTATGTTAAACGTTTTGTTTATCTATGTATTGAAAATGACATGGAATAAAAAAAATAAAAAATTCAAAAAAAAAATGAGAAAAATTCTTGAACGCTTTGTTTAATATGTATGTTAAAAATGTTCCCAATTTTTTTAATTTTTATTTTATCTATTTTTAAATTTTATTATTAGTCATGGCAACATGGATTAACCCATTTGACCCAAAATGATTTAATTTCTTACCACCACCTAGATGAAAACACTATTTTTGCTAGGTAGATTTTAAAAGTATAACCTTTTATGTTATTGAAATTATTAATTTATTAAGTATGGGTTTAATTAATAGAACTTAATGATGAGAAAAAACAAAAATGACTTAAATATATGATTCAATGAACATGAATGCAAGTTAATTACTTAAATGTTGGATTTAATGAGAGAGAATTGAATGAATTGAATATTTTTAAATTACCTCTTTTCAACTCATTTAATATCAAGAACCAATTACCCTATTTGCCCTCATTTTTTATCAATAAATTTAAATATAGAGGAGTAAATTTTGTCCTTAGAAAATTCTAAAAATATTCTTGAGGCCATTCATGCTTTTTAAAGTAGTATAGATTCTTTGTTTGGTTTTAGAATAGTATTGGAAAATATTATTATTAATTAAAAAGCCCTAATTGAATTTAAATTAGGGGTTAGCCTCTTTTGTGTGAATTTTTCCTTTATCAATGATAAACCCTCTTTCAGATTTAGAACAAATAGCCTTGATATCATCATGGAACAAAGCTTGTTGGTTAAATTTAAACTTTGGTTAAAATCAAATGAGGTTGTACCAAGTACTCCTCTTCACCAATTTCAATATACTGTTCACATGAATTAAGGGTCAGTTTGGTTCACGGAAATAGGGGTTTAGAATGAAAATTGAAATGTTCCATTCCAACTGATTAGTTGGGTGGAATTGGAATCTGATTCCCATTAATTCTAGGTGGAATGAAATTTCCCACTTGAGGGAGTGGCCATTCCCCCCGCCCTCTCCCTTATTCATTCCATCTAATTCTGATTCTGATTCCAACTGTGACCCAAACGGACCCTACAATAGTGGGGTGAAGATGAAGTATACTGGAATTTGTAGGGATTGACTACTCTTGCAAGAGGAAATTGCAGTAGACGTTGTTTCAGTACTGGAATTTGTTTATTAAGAAATTGTGGCAAGAGGCTTATGATAATATCAATTGGGCCAAATGGTACCAAGTCCAACCCAAATTATTTCAGTTTTGTATTATTAGATAAAATCATTTTAATTTTTGTTATTTATCTTAATTTTTACTATTTATATTACATCTTATTAATTTTATTACTTTTAAATATGATTGACAAGCTTTGTTAAGTGGCATTTAGACAAGTCTTAGGACATTTCTAATTGGGTCAAGTTGAACTTTATCCATTTTAGGGTTATGTATTGTCAATAAATTAAAAGAAAAACAAAAATGTAGAAGGGGTTAGGGAGAAGGAGAGTTACTTTTTTATTAAATTAAATTAAAAAATAAATTTTTATTGGTCTTAATTAAATTATGTTTTTATTAATTTGTATCAGTTTTAACTAATAAAATAATTTTTGCTAAAACTACTAACACTTTTTATTTTTATGCTATTTTTATTAATTATTTAACTTTGAATATTCTATAAAATTTATAAAACTAATTTTACTAATATTAGAATAAGTTAATAAAACTAATTTATGTAGCAATCTACGAAGTAGTTTCAGTGGACTTGATATCACTTGGCCTAATTGCAATAGGCTGTTTTGGTGGAATATGTTTCTTGGGTTGAAAAGTAGCGGGCTATGATTTAGTTTTGCTTTTGTATTGTTGGAATATTTTTTCTTGAGAGCTTCTTTTTTTTTTCTTTATTTTTTTCATTTGAATTTATAATTTTTTTCTAGGTTTTAACACAATTACATATATACATACATACACATATACATCGCACAGGGTCCATCTTTTTTTAACACAAGTATCAATTATTATATTCATCTTTGTTTTTTTATTTAAAGTCTTTTATCTCATTTTCCAGGCATCACACAAGGCCCACTAAATATTTATTAAAGGGCAAATTTCTTAAACTACCCTTATTGTTTAGCTAATTGACTAACTGTACCCTTGCTGTTTAATTATTGTCTTCAACTATCCCTACTATATCTGACAATCGAGTAACTCTACCCTTGACGTTAACATATGTTAATGTTCTATCAATATCCATACACATGTGACACCATGTGACATAATTTTTTTTAAATCCAATATTACCCTCAATCCCTCTTTCTTTCTCTCTCTCCCTCTCCCTCTCCCTCACTTATCCCTTCGACTTTCTCACGAAGAGATGGAACAACCGGCTCCGGGAACAATATCTGGAGGTGTCTTCAACAACGGCTGAGCCAGTGGCTTCAGATCTGTTATCTATGCATACATTCAAACTAACAATAGGTGGCCAAATGTTTTCGTCAAATGACAATTGTCTTCTCCATCTTCTTACTGATCATCCAATTTCATCCCAAATTTCTTGTTCGCCGAATGTTTTCATCAAATGACAACAGTCTTCAACCTACTCTGAGATGGGTTCATAAACTCTTTACTTGTTTGAAGAAGCCTTTGCCCATAGGAATGTGGTTGCAGGCCTCAAACGGTGGAATTTAGTGGCTCTATTTCTTCACGGCCATGAAATTCTTGCCATGAGCAAGTCATCTTTTTCCATTTTTTATAGTTACAGGCATGTAAAAGAAAGTATAAACATACTAGAGTGGAAATTGCAAAAACTATTAATATTGAATTCTCTAAGATATACAAGCTGGGATTGAAGAATTGTTTGCCTATAGGATTAAATCCCATTTCCACCGGGATGGGGGGTAAGCGAAGTCAAGGCGAAGAGTCCAAGGCATCCACAACCCTGCGCTCCACTCCGGTCTATGAGATGAAAACTGAGTGCATCTTTAATAGGGTTCAACAGCTACAACAGCTCCTTGACCGTTTTCTAGCATGTTAACCAATGGGTGCGGCCAGGACCAACTGGATAGTGATCGTTGCACTGTATCCAGTTGTAAAAGACCAATAGAGATCTTCCAGATATACTATGACATAGCAGAGGTAGTGAACATCTTGGTAGACTGGTTTATGGAGCTTAAAGTCCCTTGCAAGCTGACTTTAAGTTTTCTGTATGAAGGAAGGTCTTAAGACGTCAACTTTGGAACATGAGCAGGGGTTGTAGCTGTAGTGTTAGCCACACGAGCAGCACCTATGTTGTGTCTCCTGCTCATCCGAACTTGCATTGTAGCTACACTTGCAAGTTTGACCACCAGGGCAAGGTGGAGCGAATTTGCACCTGTCGTTACAGGTAAAAACTCCAAAATCAGTATGAATGGGTTTGCTTGTTCTGTTGATTCAGAGGATTTAAAGTGTTTTGATAGCTGGGTGAAGATCTCATGCACCTTCATGTAGTTCGGGATTTCAAGCTCAACAAACCAGTCTACCAAAGATGGACGCTAGCCAGGTGAAGATTTTGTTTCTCGATGCCCCTCCGACAGCTACATCAACACAAATCTCCGGTGCCTTCTTTGTTGTCGACCGAGACTTGCCATTGATTTTGATGGACTTCGCTCTAATGAAGTGTGACTAGAACAAAGGAGTGTACTACAATGTCTCCAACAAGTCAATGCCTGGAACCAACCCCTAGATTGAAAAAATGGTGTGGCTCATTGTGTTACTAGAACAGAGAATAGCTCTGTGATACAAAAAAACTGAAAGTGAGCTTGTAGCTATTAGATTCTGGACGACCCATGTGAACACTAGATTGCTCCTAGGTCAGGTTAAGATCCTTTAGAAAAATCCAAGTTGTTGAAGTTCTCTTTCAATAATCACATTCTCCATCTACATAGGGTTCCATGCCATAACCCAATCAGCGACCAACTGCTTCTGGGGAAGTTTTGACTGTTTGGATGTGTTGTGAAAGCTTTATTGCTCTCTAATATACACAGAAGACTAATGAAGCATTGTGAAAATTTGAAGAAAAATAATGGGTAAAGTAGTCTTATTCATCTTTCCATTAACTAGGTTAATGGCATGAAGGTTTTAGACAATTGTCAAAAAACTTGGGGGTATTCTAAGACAATATGTAAACAATAAGGATAAAGTTAGTCAATTAACTAAACCATAAGGGTAGTTTAAGAAAATTGCCCTCTATTAAAACATAAAAACCTACCTCTATAGTTTGCAACTGATTTTTGAAAATAATAGCTTTGACTCAAGTATCGGTTTGAATATATTTAATCATATGAAAGTAAAAGGGAAATGTTGCTGTTGTCCTTGATAAAACATGTATAACCATTCCCTTCAGTTAGCTTTCTGCTCTGTTCCACTTTGAACACCTTCTCAGCCTTAAAGCAAAAAACCAAGGGTTTGTAATGGGTGGCCATTTTGGAAAGGTCATAGGAGTTAATTTCTATCTCATCATTTATATAACAATGTCTGTATCCTTTAGACAGCAAAGTCTGTATCTTATCACACTTCAAGCAACCAATGTTTTAGTATTAACCATCCAAACTCTTTTACCACATAAAGTCACGACAACACAATACATGATGAGGTTAATTATGGTTCTTGATGGAATGAAAGTGACGTCTAGTAAAATTAAGACACGTGGCAACTTTGCTCGGTACATCCTCACCTTGGGCAACCAGCACTCACCTAAGACGAGCTGCCCAGTCAGTAGTGGAGAAGGAAAGTTCGGCTTATGAGCTGAACTATTATTAGTGTATGTTATCTACACTCTAAGCTATTATTAGAGGAAGAGGTTGTTTGATAATGTGGTTCATTTTCAAAATAGCATGGATTGTTTAGTTACAATCCACGCCATGGTGTAAAGAGTGTTGTTCTAAGGCATGGCTCTCAGTTCATAGTATAAGATGGATTGAATTGAATCACAGCCTATAATAATCTGTGGACCATCCTATGCCACAGTGTATGCAATAATTTTTTTTATATAGTTTTGCAATGAATTTTATTCAAAGTTTTGTATGGCAAAGTACGTACCGACAATGTCAACTTGTATGACAAGTTGACAAGGTGTGGTGTATTTTCAATAACCATGCCATAATGGGGTCCAATGGATTGAAATGATTTTCATTTGATTGATCCACATTACCAAACACCAAAAGATGGAGCTCAGAAAATGACACCTACCCATCTGAAACATGAAACCTTTATCACACAAAATTGTGAAACTTAAACCATGGCCCCATGCCCTTAAACAAGTCTATCATTTAAGCAAGTCTACCATGACTTATCAACAATTTTTTTAAATTCATCACAACTTTTCAAAACGTCTAAACCTTATGTCATTGCTTTTTTATTTTTCAAAATTCACCATTCATTAGAGCATTGTCAGTGTTTATTGACAGAAGTTGTCATGTCAGCTTAAATGCAATTTTATGACCAAACTATTCCTGAACGGCATATTATCTTTATTAATTAAACATATTTTTATATCAGCCTAATTATTATTCAATACACCTTTGTTATAATTGACATCTAATAAAAGTGGATGTTGGGTCTTAGAGAGCCATGTGTCATCTTCTTGACCATAGATCTTTTCTTAATCCTGATTCTTGTTGCATTTGAAATTAATAAGGATAAAGTAACAATTGTGCTGTGCAAATAGATACGAGACATCAGATGGGTTTGATTTGAATCACAGGTGTTCTGCTCCCTTTTTACTTAAGTATGTAAAATGGATAGAAAATTTTTTGACTAAAATACTTGAGATATATTTTTATTGTTTCTTATCAAAGTTTTGCTTCATTTTACATTTACAATAGAACAAAGGCTAAAATAATAATCTGCCAACGTCCTTTTGTCTATTTAACATCAACTTCCGTCTCAAAAGTTAGTCATGATGAGTTTTAGAAAATTTTCCTTAACCTTTTTTTTTTAGTTGTTTTCTCCATCAACTTCTCTTACTTTTAATTTTTTATTTTTTTTTTCATTACGAATTTGTTAATATTGATGACAGGGTGCGCATGACACCTACTGGTCAAGGTGGAATCTTCTTAGAGTATGGTCACAGCACGCCCTTTCCAGTGATATGTTAGAAAATAACAGATAGAGATGATAAAACTATATCTGTTTGTAAATGAAGGAATTTTTATTAACTTGAAACATGTATTTCTTAGTTTCACGAATTGACAAAATCAGGTACGTTTTAATACATTTTCTAAAAAGAGTGAGCGGGACAAAAGGAAAATTCCTTTTGACCAAATTGCCCCTTGTTAAAATCAACGAAGAAAAAGAGGCAGAAGCTACTGTTCATCTTTATCTGTGGTATGGAGCCATGAAATAATGGTGTGTGGAAATGCTTGATCACACATGAAACAAGTGTGACAATATTGTCAAGCTTGGCACGTGGGAAGGATTTATAATTGTTATAGCCTCAAAAGACTTAAATTTAAAACTTACCTGGAGGCAGGAACAAAAAGTGGTGATTGAGCTTAGCTACAACGATCCTTAAAATCCTTGCATCATGCGCAACCTCCTCCCAATCAACTGTGACATATGTAAATATCATATTAAAGTCACAAATAGCTAGAACATTCTGGTAACATTGTTTCCCACCTCTAATTTTGTAAGGCATTGATTCATCTAGTGTGATGATTACAGGTATGAGTGTACCATCTAATGCACTGACAACACCCTTATATAAAATTACGATACTATTAATAAATGAGCTGAATCATTCTTAAAATACGTAATCATTGTTAAAAAATTGTACCTAAAATATCTGTCGAATCCTTTGATGGTGACTAGTATTACTTGGGCTTAGATGATCCCAAGTTGGTACAATCATTTCACTTGCAAAAGCCATCATGGCATCTAATACCTCATGCAATACACGATGCACAATATCTTTAGAATGTTGAAAACGACATTTTATTATGGAAAACCGTTGATTTTGACAAATGCGTAAAAAAATATAGCCATCTTCTCTTCAGTAGTAATGTTACAGGTATCTTGTACCCAACCCATTACTTGATAATGGCCACACAATCACCTAAATGCATCCACTTTCATTCAAAAAATCTCGTGTGTATGCTCATCTTGACCCTCAAGTAGATTCATTATATATAGATGTCTGTTAAGTGAAGATTCATTGTTTAGGCGATGACATTTAATTTATAAAAGTTTGACTTTCAATAGTCATAGCTGGAATAGAATTTTAACTAATGCATTCATAACCTCTACTGTCAATATTTGTAATTCAAATATATGAGAAAATTGATAACGTATTGCATGATATTAAATCACAAGTCAATCTAAAATGACATTAACTATTAATGAAACTTAATTTGTTCACACCATTGTTTCAAATCCCCAAAAAACACAAGGTACCACAATGACACTATACAATTATATAAGCTCATCATCAAAGTAGTTGCATATAACAACCTCCAACCACTCAATTTTAGCAAAGTAAGTTGATTTATCATAAAAGCTCATGCACATTCGTCGATAATGCAAATGGTCGGTTTATATAATGTGTCTTAACCTATAGTGGGTGTCTTTTTGTGAATCCCATATCCCTTACTATTTGCATGCAATCTTTTACGCTTAGTTCCTCAGTAACTTGGAATAATTTTTCAACACAATCAATGAGTGTTTCGCCATCATGATTAAATAGCATAGCTTTTACAGTCTAATATACGAGAAGCAATGCTAGTAAGCGGATGTATTTTTCCAAGCCCATAATTAGGTGAAAAGTATAGCGATGTAAAAAATATTCCACCAAGTGAAGAAGCTCTTTTTGACAATAGGTCATGATGCGTTAAAAAAATGATGATATGTGTCAAACTGATTAAGTAGTAACATTTATAAGATAAATTAATTTGAAATAGTTTAAAAATTACAGGAAAAAACACACAACATGTTCAACCAATGCAAGTGATAACAGATAGAATCAATGAAGAAAAGAACTCATAGAAGCAACATTTAACCATAGGTATCCCCTCATACCCCAAAGAGTCTTCTCACCATCTGATGTAACCATGAGAGTTGCACATTTATGGGCACATTCCCAAGTAGCCTCTTCCACTCCCTCCTATATTTTACATTCTCAACAAATAGCATGGAAGCTTGAATATATAATGAATGTGCTTTGAAGATACCCAATTCTAATAACATCTCTCTACATTCTACGACTGGGAGTCGCGCTTCAATCTCATATGGATGTTGGGCTGCTTGGGCTGACGTAGGAAGTGGGTTTTACTACACAAGTATCCTCAACACATCAACTAAGTTGTTAATAGATTCATTAATGTTTTAAAATCTCACTAGCCACATCCACTCCCCTAGACTTTTTCCGTCTATTTGAATATGGACTAGGCATAAATTCAATGCACTCACCATAGTAATGACCTACACTCATTGGCCCATTGCAACCCTAAATGTTTGAACTGCTTTGCACAGGAGTGACTAGATTTGTGTTTGCATACGGTATGAATAGTTAGAGGAAATTTTCAGTGGGTATTGAAATGTGAAAAAAAATCAGATAATAAATGTGAATTACCTTTAGGTAATCATCCCACTATTCATGAGATCAATTCATTGTACCAATGACTGGGTCAAAACCTCCACCCATCATAGATATCAAAGAAGACAATTCTTGATACTATTTTCGTAAATAGTCATATTCATTCTTGAGTTGGCATTACTCTAAAACCATCCTAGTTAGTTCTTGTATCTTCTAAGCTACACGTAGCCAGGACTCCTTCCTAAGAGACGTATCCGATCTCCCGATAGTGTTGACCTCATTTATACAGGCATCGAAGAATATTTTTACCAATGTAAGGTCCCAATTTGCCCTCGATCTATCATTTAATGCCATTTTTTTACACCCATGTTACAAAACACATTCCAACATGATAAGTTCAAAATATTATATAATCACTTTCTAAATAACATATTATATATATGTTAGACATATAATTTTTTGATATTATATATCAAATTACCATTTTTTATTATTTTATGTATTTTTATTATTAGTTTTTTTTATTAATTTACTTATTTTATTTATTTATTATTTTATATTGCTATCATATATCACATTACCAATTTTTTACTAATTATTATTATTTCTTTTTTTCCTATTAATTTTTATTATTTTTAAATAATTTTTATTGTTTGTTGTTTTTAACAATATAATCTAATTATATATAATATTATATATATATATATATATTTAAATGTCTATTACCATTTACACATATAATTTTTTCTATCATATATCATATTACCATTTTTAATATTTTTTATTATTTTACTTTTTACATTTCTATATATTATATTATATTTTGATACTAATAATTTTCTATTATTTTTTTTAAATACTTTTTATTATTTTCCATTATTTTTTACAATGTAGTATGCATGAATGTATGTATATCTATCTATCTATCTATCTATCTATCTATTTATCTATCTATCTATATATATCAACAATAATGAAACTACTATAATTTGATTGCAAAAATAACATAAAATATATTTTATCAGCTCTAATATCAACATGACCTTTAATTTAATTAGCCATTTTCTTTTTTTTCTATCATCTATCATATTACCATTTTTTTAGTATTTTTTTATTTTATTTATTCTTTATTATTATATTTTTACTTTATTATATATTATATTATATTTTATACTAATAATTTTCTATATATATATATATCAGTTATATATTATATGTAGGTAGGCATACACATAATTTTTTTGCTATCATATATGAAATTATAATTTTATTATTATTTTCTATTTTGTTTTGCCAGTACTGGGATCCAACAATGTTCATTGTGGTGACTGGAAATTACTACTTCAGCCTTCGTCCAGCCGGCTGCCTAAGACAACTAGTGTGAGAAGAGGAAAAATGACATACCTCTTCAAAATCATTCCGACAAGTAATCAGACGGCGATTAGTGGCCAAGATATCCTCCGACAACAACCTCCAACATCTCCTCTAGTGTGGCAGCAGCGTCTTGAACGTCTTCGGTTGATTAGCATTGAACGAACGTCGTTAATGGCGGGGCGGTGGGTCTAATGGGTCTCTGAACTTTATAACGTTCAAAAGGGCAAAATTGTCTGATGGTCAAGCAAATATATTTGTTGATCGTCTAGATTGTATTGCCAAGCATGCTCTACCACTCTTTAGTGATAAGTGGAGCCGAACGACCACTTTATCGCTGAAAGTATACGACACCCATTAAGAATTCAGCATTCAGCAACACCAAACAGCCCCTTAACTTTTAGGAAAATCCCAACTTTTGCTTCTCTTGGTTGGAAAATTTTAGCAAAATTTCTTCAAAGCTTAGCCGAAGTCTTGATGTGCAAATTTCTGCTAATTCACAGATTAAGGCTTGGAATTTCAGGATGAATCTTTTTATGTTCCATTAAAGGGGATGTTGCTAACTTGGGTAGATTTACTTATGGACCTTGTATATTTTTATTGCAATAAAAATTTTATCATGGTTGCAAGTGGTATAAGAGGCACATCGAAGGACTCGGTGGTGGATGAATTACGAACAATTTGGAAGGCTATTCTTAATGGATATCCAATTTAATCTTATATAATGCAAAGAATGTTGTGGATTCTCTCAATTCTCACTCCTATGGCTTAGCTTGAAAGTATAATTTTTGGATAGATCAAATTTTGTGTGCCCAAAAATATTTAAGGTCAGTGGTGTATGAATATTTTCTTAAGAATTGTAATATGGCTGCTTACACCCTACCACAAAAAGCCAAGTCTTTTGTAAATGACTGTTTATGGAGGGGCTCCGGTTTGTATTGAACAATTTATAGCTTCTTTCTTTTAATATGGTATTATTTTTTTCTATGAGAAAAAATGTATCTATGTATAGTGAAAAAAAAATCTATGTCCATATATTGAAAAGGAATGTGCCAAACTGGCACTTTCCTACTTTGTGGTTTTATTCTCAAAGTCACTTATCTTTTTTTTGGTTTCTTCTCAAGGCACCTGTCTTTTTTTCTGATTTTTTTTGAAATTTTTAATTTTAAAATTGAACAAAATAACTCAATTGGCCAATCACCTTTAAGACTTTTAACACTCTTCATTAATACACCATTATCTCACTCTCTCTCCTCTTTTCCATTAATTATTTTAATAATTTTTCCTCATTAATTATGCTATTAACTCTCTCCTTCAATAACTCATGCCACTAATTCTCTTTCATCTCCATTAATCCATTAAATTGCATAAAATACATTAACTACAATTATTAGTAAAGATTAATTATATTGAAATTGAGATACTCATCTATATACTATTGTGCCAAATAATCTACCTCCATTTAAAATTATAATCCATTTATGTTTCATTTGAAAATAATAAAAATTAATTAATATAATAAAAATTATTTAGTAAGTTACTTAAATAAAGTAAAAATAATTATTAATTATTGTTATTGATAACAACTATTTTTATCAACACAATAAAAAGAATTTAGTTAATAAAAGGAATAGGACAAATTAAAATCTTATATTAATTTAAAATTAATATAAAGCTAATACAACATTATCAAATAATTATTAGTTTTGTAATTAAATTTTAATAATTTAAAACCAACTTAAGTTCTGCTTAAAATATAAATTTATAAAGTTAACTAAATTTCATAAGGAATTTAAATTCAATAAAAACTTAATATATTTAAATAAATTCAATTTTTACCAATTTCAAAAGGTAATAGAAAATATTAATTTTAAATATATTTTAATTATTTTAAAATCAATTTAAATTCTATTTAGAAATAAGAAAAATTATAAATACCTCTTTGTATTTTTTAACAATCCTATGAAACTCCCCAATGTAACAAAAATCTTCTTTATTGTTTTGAAAAAAAGTGCAAATACCTTCCTTTTGTTACCATTCCAAAATAAAGAATGTTGATGTAATGCATTAATTTTACTTTCACTTTAGTTTTTTTACCTTTGTCCAAGAAGGTTAAGGAGAATTATTCTTTGAAAGTTGTTTGGAAAAATAAATTAGTGAAGGGTAAAGAAACTTTAAATTATGTATGATAATGTATTAACAATTATTTGGGTATTTTGGTGACTTCAATGACTTTGTTACCGAAAAGCCAAGGGAAAGGCAATATTTACACATTTTTTCTCAAAACTATAGGGAAAGGCAATATTTTTATAATTCACCTAAAAATGATACAAAATAATAATAAAAATAAAAATTCTTTTTTCAAAAAAATTAATAAAAATTATCATTAAGATACAATTTTTTTGATAAGTGGAACAAAATTTATTGAAAAGAAAAAAAGAGTAGGAGAATACAGAGATTGACAAACATCCAAAGCAAGAAAGAGAATTTCACGCCTCGCAAACCAAAAACCATAGAAAAACAACAACAAGAACTCAAAGACCACAAAAGACTACAAACTTGCTCAGACCCAAAGAATAACCAAAGCATTACCTCCCCAAACAAAACATAGAGCTGCACCACTAAACCACCTAAGAGAACTTAACTCGACATCCAGCCCCTACCTCTACCTCTTGTAGCTTCCCCCCCCCCCCCCCCCACCTCCTTAGGTCTGCCTTTACCAAGGCATGCACATAGAAGTCTATCAACCTTCTTAATTTCCTACTGCCAGGAAGACCTACAAAAAATAAAACAAATTTGATGGTGTGCGATCTTGTTCTCCTTGCTAACATACAACTAGGGTGCTGAACTAAGTAGGTCGCCTAGCTAAGCTACAAAGAAAGAGATCAGAGTGTTCGGGTTACTTTACCCGAGGTGGCACTTCGATGCTTAAGTCAATGAAGAGTTTTGAGAGAGCTAAAAAGTGAGAGAGCTAGAGAGTTGTGAGAGATAAATCACGCATATCCTTTTTGAGGAAGGGGATGCCTTTATATAAGCAAGCTTCCGTGAGGCTCACGAAGCGTGTCTGAGATCTTTGGTCCGTTTGGTTCGGAGATGGTTTCACGTCTAGAGGTGGACTATGCATAAGCAGGTAGTGCTTATCTAGTCATGCACGAAGCGGGCAAGGTGATAATCGACTCTTTTGACGTGGCAATGTGATCCCAGGCAAGTCGGAGATGATAGCCCGCTTAAGGAGGAGGTCACCCAACGCGTCAGGTAGGTCGCCAACTGGGTCCCAATTAGGTCGGTAGAGTCTTGGGGGAGGTCACTCCTAATGCTAAGGTCCCTAGCTTAGTCATGATGAGGTCATCACTTGATTCTTCATTGATGGAGGTAGGTTGCCTCTTCTATTGAGCTAGTCCTGTCAAGATCTTACGTCATCAAGTCGGCAAAGTTAGGTCGCTAATTGGGCCTCTGTCAAGTTAGCAGAGGTGTAGGCAGGTTGAGCACCATGTTATGTAGGTTGCTACCTAGATCTTAATTTGGTTGGTGAGACCCCGACGGGAGGTCTCCCTTCGTTCTGAGGTCTCAAGCTTGGTCCTAAGGTGGTCGTTTCAATCCTTATGAGGTGTTTACAGGTTGGACATGACAAGGTGGTGATGAAGCGCCCTTAGGGCATGCGAGGCACATCTAACATGGTTCCGAGTAAGACTCCATCATTTTATCTAAGGCAAGTCATCGCCTACATGGGGCCAGGGTGTCATGTGATGATTCTAGGATTGCCACATGGCACGCTATCACTAGAGGTCCAAATCTTCCCTCATCAACTACCCCCACTCTCGAGTTGAGGTTAGTTCGGCAAAGGGAGTACTTTGCTGCACGTCTCTGGCCCAAAGATAGTTCAACTGTTTATTTTCTTTATTTTTTTTTGCGTTGATCCAATTTCTAAGGCTAAATGCGACACTAGGCAAAACATCGCCATCTTGACCACTGGGTGCAGGAGCAAACTCATCAATATGAGGAGAGGCACAGTGGGCACTTCGAGGACATCCGCCGAGCTAGGGATGTAGCCATTTAGGAATTCCTTCATTTGCTCAAGTACCTCAAGAGCAGAGTTCACCATGCCCACCATCAAGAAGGTCTTCAAATTATGCCATGCTTCCTTAGGTTGCTCCACTCATAGACTTTTGTGCGATGTCCCTCAAGCTGGTTCTCAAGTGGGTGGCCGATAAGGTTGATGTAGAGCTTAAAACTGAAGTGGAGGATAGCGGAGAGGGTAACGAGAATGATACCAATGAGGGTGTTGTCAATGAGGACAAGGATGATGTTGCATTTTTAAGTGAGCCGACATGCGCTTAGCGTGGGTCGGTCATTTGCTGTTGTCATATTTCGAATAGATTGTCTTGAGGGAGCCTTAATGCTAAATGTGTTCTGACTTCCCATTCGTAGATTTTCAATGAAGTGCATGTATCGAGAGTTGGCTCGTCCAAGTTGCCAAAGTGGGTCTCAATCAAGTCAACAGAATCATGTTGCCTCTTACGCCGACTTGACCTTGCCGAAATATTAATAGGCCAGTTTACTCTTAGCACCTCGACATACACACACCTCATCACCTCGGTAGGGATGACTTGCGAGGGTGGGTCCATAGTCTATTGGCCCTCAACTCGCACGGGAACCATACAGGGCTAACCTATACGGGTGGCTCCATAGTCTGTTGGCCGTCAACACCCATGGAAACCATGCAGTGCTCAACCTATGGGGGTGGCTCCACAGTTTGTTGGTCGTCAACTCCCTCGGGAATCATACAGGGCTAACCTATCAACACCCACAAGAATCATGGATGGCTCAACCTGCGGGGGTAGCTCCACAATCTCTTGGTCGTCAACACCCACGGGAACCATGGAGGGCTCAACCTGCAAGTGAAACTTTACAATCAGTTGGCTATCAACTCCCACGGGAAACATAGAGGGCTCGACCTGTGAAGGCGGTCTCACAATCTGTTGGCCATCAACTTTTGCGGTGAGAATGGAGAGATCGACCAGAGGGGCGGCCTCACCTTTAGGACTGGGAGATTTTGTTCGAGTTGATCATTCTAATTCTTCCCCCTTATGGGGGTTCCTTCAATCCAAGCATTGTTGTTGTAACTTGAGGCTCAGAGAACGGATGAGAACTTAGCTTTTCTGTAGTGTGTTCCCACAGATGGCACTAATTGATAGTACACGATCTGGTGTTCCCTACTAATGGACACCGAACTAAGTAAGTTGCATAGCTAAGCTGCAAAGAATGAAATCAAAGTGTCTGAGTTGCTTTACCCAGGGTGGGCACTTCGTTACTCAAGTCAACAAAGAGTTTTGAGAGAGCTAGAGAGCTGTGAGTGCTAATCGTGCATACCTTTTCTGAGGAAGGGAACGTCTTTATATAGGCAAGCTTTTGTGAGGCTCATGAAGCATGCTCGAGATCTTTGGTTCGTTTGGTTCGAAGGTGGTTTCACACCTAGTGTTAGACTCCACGTAAGCGGGTGGTGCTTATCCAGTCACGCCCGAAGCGGGCGGGAGATAACCGGCTCTTTTGACATGGCGTTGTGATCTCGGGGAAGTAAAAAATGATAGCCCACTTAAGGAGGAGGTCATCCGACGCGTTAGGCAGGTCAACAACTAGGTCCCAGTTAGGTCGACAATGTCTCAAGGGAGGTCGCCCCTAATGCCGAGGTCCGTAGCTTGGTCATGATGAGGTCATCATTTTAGTCTTCCTTAGGTTGGCGGAGGTAGGTTGCCTCTTCTTCCGACCTAGTCCTATCGAGATCTTATGCTATGAGGTCGGCGGAGATAGGTCGCCAATTGAGACTCCGTTAGGTGGGCAGAGGTAGGTTACTAGCTGGGTCTCTGTCAAGTCGGCGGAGGTGTAGGCAGGTTGACCATCATGTCATGCAGGTTAGGGGTGAGCAAAAAAAATAAAAAAACTGACAAAAACTTAATCAAAAAATCGGTTAATCGAACCAGTCGATTTGGTTTCATTCGGTGTTTTAGAAAACTGAAGGTACTGGTTCGATTTCGATTAACCAATATAGAAAATCGAAAGTTAACCGAACTGATTGGTATACATATTTTTTATATTTAATATTTTTTATATATTATAAATTAATAAATATGCATTATATATAAAAATATATTTATAATATATGATATATTATTTATTATTTTAAATATAATATTTTATATATATTTATAATTTTTTCTTATATATTTATATATTGTAAAAATAAAAAATAAAAAAACTGACAAACCGATCCAATGCTTAACCAATTGGTTTCTGTTCGTTTTCGATTACCAATTTTCTAAAAATCGGTAGTACCAGTTCGGTGAAAAAAAAAGGCCCACAGTTTGGTTAATCGAACCGTGAGCACCCCTAATGTAGGTTGCTACCTGGACCTCAGTCTGGTTGGTGAGACCTTGGTGAGAGGTTTCCCTTTGTGTTGAGGTCTCAAGCTTGGTCCTAAGGAGGCCATCCCAATCCTAACGAGGTGTCTACAGGTCGGCCATGACAAGGTGGTGGTGAAGCACCCTCAGGGTGTGCGAGGCGCATCCGACGTGGCTTTGAGTAGGTCTCCATCATTTTGGCAAAGGAAAGTCATTGCCTACGTGGTGTTGGGGTGTCATGCGATGATTCTGGGATTGCCACATAGCGTGCTGTCACTAGAGGGCCAAATCTTGCCTCATCAAAATTTATCTTGAGAATAAGAAATTGGCCATGCTCACTAAAGCACAACTTAGATTGTGATTGGATAAACTAGACATAATCCCAAAAAATAATACTTGAATTGAACTTAAATGCACACCATTTAATTGGAAATGTCATAGAGCTCCATCTTCAATTTTGCTTATAAATAAAGCCCATGCACAACATGTGTCTAGACTAGTTATTGTATAATCCTAGTAGATTGGTCGAGCCATTAACATGTGTTAGAAATATGATTTGTTTTACCCTATACAGTACCATGTACTATAAAAGGTAATATTTACAAAATTTAAGTTATTGGGAAAATTCTTGAACAATACCCTAAACTTTGGGGGTTGTGTCAAGTTAGTCCCCAAACTTCAAAACATGTCTCTATAGTATTTGAACTTTCAAACTGTGTCTAATAGGTCCCTATTGTTAGTCAACATTGTCATGTGACATTAGGTGTGCATTAAATAATTTCAAAATGGCAAAATTACTCTTTATGATATTTTTTTGACCATTTTACCCCTTTCTTCTGAGTGTTTTAAGAAGGAAAGGGAAAGAAGGGTTATGAAACTGGACACTGATCAACTATTGGAGCTCCTGTTCCCCTTTTCAAGCTCTCTCCCATTCAACGATCAACTGTTACCGGACGATCACTTGTTTGGTTTCATAATTCTTCTTTCCTTTTTCTTCTTTGACACTTAGATGAAATCGATAAAATGATTAGAAAATATCATCAAAGGTAATTTTTCCATTTTGAAATTATTTAATGCACACTTGACGTCACATTACAGTGTTGACTAATGGTCAACTAACAGTAGGGATTAGACACAATTTGAAAGTTCAGGGTACTGCAGTAGAGATGCATTTTGAAGTTCAGGGACTGACTTGACACAACCCTTCAAGGTCATGGTATTGTTCAAGAATTCCCTAAATTATAAGTTTTGAACTGTATAATGATTGTCTATATATTAACTTACTCAATTTAATCAACAAAGATAATATAAGTTTTAAACTATATATATCATATTTATTGAAAATCAAGTTTCTAAAGGACATGTTTTTTTTTTCAATGGGAGAGTATGCAAACAACAAGTTCCACGGATGGAGCTAGAACCACAAAGGCCAGAACCGACTCTGGAACCGACCTTCATAGGTTGGTTTTGGTTCCGAAAACCTGGAACTGACCCCTATAGGATAGGTTCCAGTTTCTACCATGAATCCAAACCAAACTACCCATGCTCACCCCTAGATGGGATGGTTAATATGAAGGGGAAGCCCAAGAATCCTACACTGATAAACATAGTCAGGAAGAGTTTAGAAGACTCGTGAATCTTATTTTGGTGGTATATTGTGGGGGACCGATGCCCTATGTTTAGGAATTGGGCAGTTCACTTATCATTCAATTTCTCTTTTTCTCCTATTTTCTATCAAAGCAAGCATAGCCTAACTTACCTGCCTAAGAAAAGAGATGTTAAAAGGCATTGTACACATTGAAATTAGGCCTTAGTAGGGTGAATGGGTTGAGTAGATCAACACAACCAAATCAAAGTGACTCAATTATGGGTCTGAACCTATATTGTTATATTATTAGTGGAGAATACGTACTAGGCTGAATAGATTCGGTAGATCAACAGAACCAAATCAAAGTGATTCAATCATGGGTCAGAACCAAATCAAAGAACCAAATCAAAGTGATTCAATTATGGATCTAAACCTATATTGTTATATTATTAGTGGAGATACCAGGCTGAATAGATTCCATAGATTATATTGAATCAAAGTGATTCAATTATGGTACTGCAACCCTATACAATCTAAAATGACAAATACCTTTATCCTAAAATATTAATCTGTCTGTGTATTGACATCAATTCTGAATTGGTACCTACCCCAACTGTACTGAGGATAAGAATTCTTAGGATGTGCTGAACAGTCATTTTCAACATTTGGATTTAACGTTTACACCAAAAGCAAAGCAAGTATTGGGTTTGTAGAGTAATATATTTTTTCATGCAAAGTCTCAGTTATAATTGGGTTAGAACCAGTATTATTGGTATACTTGGGTTGGCCCAATTCAAGTGTATCAGATCCAGCCCACAATTTTATAAGTACTGGGATTTGATTTTTTGTCCTCCAGCTAGGCCTGCATCCAAAACTTTGGGCCTCTGTATGTTTTAGGTTGGCCCCCAGCATAACCCTAAGGTAGCCCGAGCTTGGCCTGGTCCAATCCAAGACAGGTCTGATCATAGATTCATATATATCATGTAGACAGGTCTAATCATAGATTCATATATATATATATATATATATATACATAGATTCATATAAGCCTACATATACATATATGTATTAAATTCGAATGTAAACTGACTGACCAGTGTGAATTTGACCTCTACTACCCAAGCCCAAGTCGAATATACCAAATTTCAATGTAGGTTAGAGCTGGGTTAGAAAAATTGGACTTAACCTTGGGCTTTTAGACCTTAAGACTCAATTCTTAGGTTAGGCTTGACTGACCTTAATCGAAGCCCAGCCCGTCTGAGGTGCGCACTTAAAACTATAATACCTATTTTCTCATGGTATATTTGTAATGTTATCATATTATCATGCTCAAACCTGTAATTTAACAAATGAATATTTTATTATCAAATAATTAAATCACAGTTGCAAAAACTAATTGGGTCCTATCGGATCAATTTGCTAAAATTAATTAAAAATGGGTTGTCCAAATTTGAACTGGTTCTGCACATTTACAACGTAACAGTTTAGGACCAAATCTACCCTAACCCATCCCATAAGTAATTGGTAAAATTTTTTAACGTAAAAATTTGGGTCTTCGAAATCCAAAAGCCAATAAAGATGCATGAAATCTCTATTCTACAACACATTGCTGACACCTGACAAAGAGGGAAGTGAAAAACATTGATGGTCTGGACCAGCCACCTACAGTTGGGAATTTAAGAAGCATTTGTACACACGAAAAAAAAAAAACTGAAAGAAATTAAACCACTATTTCTCTTGGGTATTTCATTAGTTTACATAAAACCCTGAATCCCATAACCCTCTCCGCGTTGCTTTGAAATTGCCCTGAGAACGGCTTGAGTCACATCTCGAGCATCCAAAGCTTGGTCCTGAGCTTCTACCATGCTTTCCATGCAAAAGCAATGGTTTGATGAAACCCTAGCCTGGAGCACGTTTAGACTGGTCTCCTCGAAGGCCTCCAAGATGGAAACCAGCAAATCTGGCCCCTTTTCGCATCTTACTTCAACTACAAAACCATTTTCAATCCTCTCTACTTTCACTTCCTGTTCATCCAATATAAACAAAATTTATATATAACTTATCAATGTTAAAGTGTTTTTTTAATTGATTTAATTTAAATAAAAGGTGTGATTGGCACATCCCACTTTTGTCTTTTCCATCTATTTCATTTTCATTGGGATGTGCCCAAATCAATTCTTACTTGTAAATGTCAAACTATTCAGGCCAGAATTTCCCATCTAATTACACCTGGTAAAAAGTCGACCCAACCCACAATCTCACTCCCAATGAGATGCGAATACACGAATTTTGAAATTTCTTTAGAAACTTCACAAAACCCTTGAAAGAATTTTCCCACAACAAAACTTTATGTTTCTCAACCAAACACAACCTAAGGTTGTGTTTGGTTTACATTCCAGTTGCAAGATACGCCAATAAATAAAATTGAGATTGAAACAAATATTTGTATATAATAAATGTCTTTCTTTATATTTTTTAACAAAAAACATTATTGAATTACATACCTTTTTAAAGGCAAAAAAATTATCAACTTTTCATATAAATGTATTATACGTACAATCATATATCCATAGTATGTATATACATTCTATGGATTCTAAAAAGTATGGGATAATGTTTAAAGAATCAAGGAATCTTACGTGTGACAAATTAGTTTAGAGCTGAAAGGATCTCCAAGCTTCTCTACTACTTGCTCTCCATTAGTAAACAAATTTTGTCTCAAAACACTTTGTCATAATAATCTCATTTTATATTAAAAAATTAGAACTCTCAATAGTCTAGAAGCTAATTATTAATTAGTCGGAAAATGAACATGTGGCCAATCCAGTGGCTTCATGTAGAGAAGCTCTACTACACTAGTAAATCCTTTTCTTAATTATATTTATAAATATTGCATATTTTAATAGATTATACATAACCGTAAAATATGCTGAATTTCAATGTTTTAAAAAATGACTTGGAACTGGAACCGTTCTAGCCATTGGTTTTTAAGTCGATTTCGACTGTTCGGGTCAATAGGTCATTGATTGATTTAATGGTTTTTTGCTAGGGACCTGGGCTTAGGGTAAAATGGAACCGGTTGCTTGGACGACTCCCGGGTCAAACGGTCTGACCATCTGGGTGAACAGCGGTTTGAAAACCATGCTTAATTTTTATTAAAAGTAAAGAAGACATATTAAGCATGTACTAATCTTTACCTAAATCTAATTTTTCACAATCACATGTTTGTTTGATCAAAGTTTTGGGAAAATCTATGATGTAGAAAAGATATGATATGGTAAGAGTTTTGACCAATCAAAACTCACCCATGAATTTTGATAAATAACACCTTACTTGCTTCCACGTTTGTGATTTCAGTTTATTAGTTAGTTGTTTTTCTCATATCATAGTCGAACCCCAAAGTTTTTGATATATTTCTTATTCTTGGAATCATAGAACTTTTCATGTAATAGGAGCTGGTTTGTTAATTAGTTCATTCAGTAAGGTGGTGTTCGATAACACTTTTTAGATGTCTGAATCTGAAATATACGCTTTTTAGATGTAATGCTTATTTGGTGTTGCATCTAAAATATGATTTGAAAAGATTTTTTTAGATCTGAAAATTTAAGACTCAGGCCCATCACTTAAGGCGCTCAGACACATGTTAGACCTGGCCTAAAGTAAAAAATACCCTTACCCCATTCAACATCTCTCCCTCTCTTGTCTTCATACCACCGCAGCTGCAATTCTCAGCAGCGACAATTCTCTCTTTGTCTCTATCTCTGTTTTTCTCTCTCTGTCTCCCGTCACCGCTGCTACAAGTTTCCAGCGGCGACAGTTCGATGAGTAATAATAATAATAATAATTATTATTAATTATAAATTATTTTTACTAATTATTAATTATTTTTATTAACTAGTAATTTTTAATTATTTCATTAATTTTTAAAAAATATTTTTATTTTTTATTTATGTAAATTATTAATTATTTTAATATTTTTATAGTCATTAATTATTTTTTTATTTATTAATTAGTAATTTTTAATTTGTTATTTTTTCAATATTATTTCAAAGTTGAAAATTAATTTTTTATGAGATAATTCGAATTGAACTCAACATTTCCAAATAGTATGTTCTAGGGAGTAAAATAGTAAAACTAATGAATTTCAGATGGTAAAGGGTTGATCTAACACAAATAAACATATGGATTCAAAGCCATTAAAAAATAGAAAAGCACCTATGCTTCTTTTCAGATTTTAGACAAATAATATCTTTTTAACTTTTTAGATTTTAGATTTATCAAATGCCACCTAAGCTTCCAAAGGTTACTGAAAATAAAAGAGAAACAGAAAGTTGAAATAGGAAATTTCTTTAAAGAACTTTCCCTTAACTTTCTGTTTTCTCTCTTAATTATTTTCTGTCAAACCAAATACAGCCTCAATGGTCGATAAAAGAATCTTACATGTATGCTTCAACTCAATTTCGAAATAAACTAGTCTATAAGCAGTTTGGATTAAGGATTACCTATTTATAAGTTACAAGAACCCTATCCACATATCACTATAGCCAATCATTTCGATAACATCCTCCGGATTTGTATGTTGTTATTTATGGTGAGATATTCCCCATGTACAGCGACTCTGGATCTCCTACCCACAAGCCACAACTTTACCCCACGCCTACCTATAAAACACTACATCTGTGCTTCGATACCTATCCACGATGTTATGTGGATAGGTCTGAAGCGGGATCTACTCCTCACAAATGGGCGCCTCACAGGCACATCCACCATGGAAAATGGTGTTAGCTGGAGATATTCTTTTGGGTTTCCAGTCTGATAAAACCCGGTGCATGCAAACCTTTTTTGAAGGACCCGGACCCGATGCTGGACTGTTTCCTTCTTCCATTGAATGTCCGTACAGGTATCGAAGCAGTATAGAGATATTAGAACTGCACCCAACTTGTACTAATTTTCTTTTTCCTAAGCATTTAGTAATTTGTCTTCAAGCTCCTTATCAAACACCAGTACATGGAAAACTAATTTATATACTAATAAAATATAGTGTGCTATGTGCTTTCGTGCGTGAGAGAGAGAGAGAGGACCGTAGGGAGTTGAATTTGCTTCAGGAGGTCTCCGTATGCTTGGTTCAGTGCCTCCAATTTGAGTTTCAATTGGTTAATGTAGTTAAAAGCATCCCTGATAATAGAACTCTTCCTCACCTGCACGAACAACACCAGCGTCATCAACATAAATGATAAACCCCACAATAACGAGCTTGCTTGTGACACCATTAATGATAACATAAACATAAACTGATCAAGGAGAAGAAAAGAAATTAAGATGTTGTATATGTATCACTTACCGATTTCGAGCTGGTGAGGGACCGGAGTATTTGAAGCTTCCGGCGGAAGGCCACTCTCTTTTGCTGTCTAGAAACCATCTCTCTCTCTCTCTCTCGTTGTGTATGAGTTTTAGGTTGTATTTGATTATAAAGTCTTGGCTTTTATAGCTCAGAAAAGGTCTTCTGTATGCCAAACTACAGAAGTGCCACGGAAAAATGTCAGAAGTAGCCCTGACGATTGATAAACTACAGAACACAAGTCATCTGAGTGCTGATGTGTGAATTCTGAATACCCTTTTTTTTATGTTGAATGAGCAAAAAATAACTAGAGGTTAGTATAAACTGCAGAAGGGTATTTTCGGTCTTACAATCTTACAACAGAGCAGAAGTGTTTTTTGACCAACACTGGACCTGTTTAATTAGCTAAAATGAGAGGTTTAATTTTTCTGTTCACATATTTAACTTACAAAGTAACACACAACAAATCAACAATCTACATGGTTTTTCTACAAATTATATTAGTCTGCATTTCCTTTGACGAATTGCAATGCACCAAATTACCAGAAAAGCTGCATCACAACAGAACAATTCAGATTTTCTTTTTCTTTGTATTAGCTGCAGTTAATATGGACGCAGTTGATGGGTATTTAGTAAAAGTGGGCGGGAGTTGCAGCTTTAACCAGAAGTTAGAACAGGAGCCTCGGCTTTATTGGGGGCCTAGGCCTAGCAATAGCGTAGGTAGAGTCTCAGCATCAAGAGAGATCAAGAAGAGAGGATTGTTGGGTTGTTTGTTGCATGGGGAGAGAGGAATGGGATCAAGTCATGGTGTGGAGGGAGGGTCGGTCAAATCATCACGAGGCTCTCTTTTAGCTTCCATTTTTGTCTGGAACCCCAACTGGTCGAGGTATCACATGCTTAATTAAACTTCTGAACTCATCCTCTCTTTATTTTTGTTTTCTTTTTCCATCCACATCTATACTTCCAAAACTGACCTTATTCAACTTCAGCTTTCTTATATTCAGAGACACAATCTCGAAATCAAAAGCTTTAATATACTTGCTAAATCTCATCTTTGTAACCTTTCCATCCCTGCAATCTAGTTAATCTGCAGTTCTGGTCAAGAATTTCCTTCCCAAGATACATATCCAAGTGTCGATATAATGCCAAGTTAATTACTGAATTAAATCTCAGAGAGAGAGAGATAGATAGAGTTTATATACAGTTGAGGGCCTGAGGCAGTAGCTAGAGAGAGTAGCATCTTAAATGGGTAGGTAAGGAAATTCAGAGATAGTTAGATTCTTTTGATAAAATACCGTTGGATGTAAACAGTTGATTTGATTTCATTCTCTCAAGGTGGAAAATGCCAAGCAAATGGCCCTCGTACGTCTTAATGTCATGAGCCATGAGTCTCTTGATGTGACTTCTCCACTTCTCATTCTCCATGCTCAGAACAACATCAGAACAGAAACCCAAGAGGCAAAAGGAACGTTATTGGATTCCAGTAATTGCCCATCGTACTCAATAACTCACCCTTCACTACTGTGTTTCTGTTTTTGTGTGCCCTCCTCTTAGGGGTATGGGGTCCCTTTCCCTGTCAACCCGTGTTTTGAATTTCAATGTTGTGAGTTCTTATCCTCATCTTTCTTTGTTTGTCTATTTCTCTTTGACATGTCTCTCCTCTTAGTGTGAGACTGTGAGTGGAGTGGGTGAGCTCAAATTTCTAATCTTTTGTCTACATGTTGAGGCTTTTTGATTCCTTCTTCTCGTCCAAGGAATCGACATTCACATGATATCTTTACAAGCTATATCAAAGCTAAGCATGGAATTTCTGTCATCATTTAACCACAAAATAATCATGGTTACTGTGATTAAGGAGTTGTTGTTGAGGAAGGGATGATTCCAATTGATACCACCCACCCACCAAGTAGAGGGACGACCCTCTAGAGTCTAGACTGATCATATATATGTTAATATACCTTGTATATCAATGTTCTGCTCAAGCTCAAATGATAAGTTAGGGTACAACACTAGGTGGCCTGTCTTCTACTTTTGATGCTAGATCGAGACAATGATCGGCAAAGTTTATATGGATGCATTTTTGTATCAATCCTATAAGTTTGTAGATATTAATTCATCTGTTCTTGGAACAAGGATTCTGTTCTTGGCAAGATGTCTATTTATTTGTTGATTCAATGTATCCAATTAAGATGCAAGGTAGTTTGTTTAGCAGATCTCTCATACGTCAGGTCAAGCAGGGATCTCCTTTGTAACTTGGGGGCCGTTTGATAACAGCTAATGTGACTATATTTATTGCTTTTGCTTTCTACATCTTCTAGTGAATGAGTTACCCAGGAAGTTGAAAGCATGAATGTTTTATTATCTAATAATCTTATGCACTAAAAGCAAAGCAATAAATCATTCAGTTCAGCCCATTGTAATTAAAATAGCCCCTTACCCTATTTTTGCCTTGTCTGAGCGATGTGGATGATCAGCTCTGTCCATTAGATTGGGGACTCTCTTGGTCAGCCACTTGCTATATGTCCGGTCTACACCATCCTTGGATGCCACCTAGCTAGCATCTAGAACATTCACCGCACAATATGAGTTGTTCAGGGTTCCAAATATTGCTTTAATTAACAAGACTGACTCGATTCATTTTTGCTATGCATGATCACATGTCAATGGATTTCATCACCCTGGAGCCCATTTATGCTTCAAATTGCAATATGGATAAAAAATTACATGATTTACTCCTTTGATTGGTTAAAATATAAGCAATTCTATTCACCAGAAATGACCTATTCTTTGTTTCTTAGAGGCATTTAATCAAACCTTTTTTCTTTTGTCAAAAGAATTTTCAACCAATATTGTCATAGAGGGGTAAGACCATTCTAGTGGTCATTAGGTTTCCTATTTGAGTCTAGTAAGAGAAATTCTGACACTTAAGAGAAATTCTGACCAGATCCAAATCATCTATCAGAAAAAGGACCCCCTCAAGATTAGCCGTATCTTCACTGATGTAGTGTATGCCAACCCTATATGCCTCACCTGGTATATATTGGAGCTTTGCCTACTGAGTAATACTAGCCTCCCAACTTTTCAACTTTTCCAATCTGAAGAAAAGTGCAAAAAGTAGCTAACAACAAAGTTTTTTTTTTTTTTTAACTAAAACTTAAACTATTTATTAAAAGAGAATGCATTGACTGGACCAAAATTTATCCTATATCAGTATTACCAAAGCATTCTCTTAATTCCATTGTAACATTATTTGTCTTGTTTGGGGTATTTACATTGACAAATCATAGGTTTTATCCAGGTCCAAATATGTTCATGGGGCATTTTTGACCTGACACACCAATATTCTGTACTTATCCAGTTTATGGAAAATAACCATTTCCCTTGCAAATTACACATAAATCAAGTTAAGATGTAGAAGGAGAATTTAAAAGTCTAGCATTCCAATTTCCAAATGCCATTATCCAATTGTGTTTTTATTGTTCGGGCTTAATTAATGCATGGTTAATTGGATCTGAATTAATTGGGGCCATTTTATCTTCTGGAACAGATCTGTGCACCTGATTATGGGTAGCCTCTCATATTTAATTTGGACCAAAACCCTATTAATTAACCAAATTTCTGCATTCAGGATCCGGTTTCCTTCGACTAAACCGGTTCAACAAAAAACCAACTATTTTGATCTGTCCTTCTAATTTAGACTAACTTGAATGTTTCGGTGACTGTAAGGATCTGATCGACAAACCAAAAATTGAACAACATGAAAAATAACAGAATAAAAGAAAATATAGCAATAATGATAAGTATTATATTAGCAGGAACCCGTGCGATGCATGGGAAAATCTGAAAGATTTAATAAATTTATTTTTCATTTAATATTGGTTTATATCAAATAGTTATTGCTAATTTAATATGAACAAATATTTTTAATAAATTCAGTTTTATTAATAATTTGTAGTAATTTTAATAATTTTTATTCTTTTTATTATTTTTAAATGAAATTTTGATTAACTTTAAGTAAGTAAAAATAATTATAAAAACTAACATTTATATTAATTCCACTAATAATTAACAATTATATAGGAATGACAACGGGGTGGGTTCAGGGCAGGGCACCCCATCCCTTTTCCTGCCCCATAGTCAAGACACTCTACCCCATCCTCGCCCCGTCCCTAATGTCACGTGGGTTAAGGGCAAGGTAACCACTCCTCAATGTCAGGTGAGTTCAGGGGCAAGGCACCTCACTCCTCATCAAGGATGGAGAATCCTTGAATTTCCCTGTCCCATCCCTAGTATTGGGAGGGTTCAAGTAGAGATGTAAATTGGGTTGTGTTGGTTCGGCATGACACGACCCACATGTGGCCCACACAAAGTGCGAGTCGTGTTATGTTGGCCCACGAGGCATCTCGCGTCGTGCTTCCCTCCTCTAGAATAATTTGGGAGGTCAGTTTGGCATGGCCCATGGCCCGAGACCACATGGGCCCGTGCCGGGCCGTGGGTCGGGCTGGTCCATGGGTTGGGCCTTGGGCTAGGCCATGCCATACACCAAGACAAACTCAAGGCAAGACACCTACTCCCTGTCCAATGTTTTTAAAATTGGACCGGATAGGGAACTGTTCTGGTGTCGAACGGTCCGATTGTTCGGTTCGAACGGATGACCCGCTCTGACAAAAATAAAAATAAAAATTTAGAAAAACAATACAAGCCCAGAAACTATTGTCCGGATTGATGGTTCGACCGCCTAGGTCAGCGGTTCGCTAACCAAATAAACGGTTTTTGGACAAAAAGCGGTTTTGAGGTGAAACGGTGTCCGATTCCCAATTTTTCCGGTCTAACCACCTGGTTTGATCCAGTTTTGAAAACACCATCCCTGTCAACCCAATATTCAATTTGATGATAGAAATGACCAAAAGGATATATTGAGTATCAACCACATGGTAAATTTCTAAAAGGTACACTAAATTGTAATATTCAAAAATTTAATTTTATGAAAATTATGGAAAATTTATTGTACTTGTGTAATTTAGAAAATTTATTCAAATTTATTTAAAATTTTATTAAATAGTTTATTTTCTTTTTAAATGGTTTACTTACAGAATTATACTAATTTATCGTATAATTTCTAATATAAACTAACCAATAATTTCCTTTTTCCAATATTATACTAATTTATCTTAATAATTTGTGTAATTATTTGTTCAAATTATAATTTTCCATTTCCCATAGTCATTTATCTTTAAAAATTTTCAATAATTTTCAATGAAAATTACATAATTTTTCAATGGTTTTCCAAATCTTTCAAATGTAATGTATTTTCATAAAATTTCCAAAATATTCTAATAATTTTCAATAATTATTTAATGCATTTTAAATAAACTTTCAAATACTTTATATCTTTTAAGTTCAAAAATGTTATTTTATGAAAATGTAGTTTTATGAAATTTTTTGAAAATTAAATAATAATTTCATTTTCTAACATTATAATATTTTGTTCCCCCATTTGTATTTGATTATTAATTATAGTAATAACAATAACTAAAATTTTATACTTTTTGATAATTGTTAATATAATTCTCAATTTTATAGAAATTAGTTAAAGAGTTTGCAATTTTTATAAAATGTTATTAATGAGTTAATTAATAACAATATTTATTAATTTTTGGTAATTTACTAACCATACTAATAAGAATATTTAATTTTTGGTAATTTACTAGTCATATTTATTAACTTTTGGTAATAACACTATTTAATACTCAGTGAATATGGGTGAGATTAAATATTAACTGTATTTAACTATTTATTAATTAATATGAATATTTTAAATGAGGGAGAGTGGATATAGATGGGGAAGGAGGGGATGCATTTTAGAAATTGATTAGAGAGTGGGGCAACATGATACTTTCCTATTGATTTAAATAATATACCTTATGAGAGAGATTATATGAATGTTTTTAGGTACTTGGGTGACATGGCTTAATGGGAGTGGTGGGAAGGGGAGAGGAGAGAAAGTCAAACAGGTGGGAATAATGGAGCAATGAGAGGCATGGTGATGGGGACCCATGCAATGCAGGGGCTTTCTTAAGCTAAAGTTAAACAATAGAAATACATAAGAGTATATAATTGTTTTATATTTTAACGTTTTATTTTAAATGAGGGAGAGTGGATATTGATGGGGGAGGGGGGGATGCATTTTAGAAATTGATTAGGGAGTGAGGCAACATGATACTTTCCTATTGGTTTAAATAAGATACCTTATGAGAGAGATTATATAAATGTTTTTAGGTAGTTGGGTGACATGGCTTAATGGGAGTGGTGGGAAGGGGAGAGGAGAGAAAGTCAAATAGGGTGGGGATAATGGAGCAAGGAGAGGCATGGTGATGGGGGCCCATGCGATGTAGGGGCTTTGTTAAGCTAAAGTTAAACAATAGAAATACATAAGAGTATATAATTGTTTTATATTTGAATGTTTTAATAAACAATCTGACCAAACTTAATCAGAATTGGTTAGTTTTCTAGTATTTTACATCGACTTTGGTTTAATAAATGTATATTAATATTTTATACTTTAAATTTAATTTCTTAATACCGAAAAGTAAGAAAATTCCCATATTTCTTAGTCTAAAATATTTTATATCATAGATTTAATATTTGTAATTTATTTTTTAATAATATCATTGTAATTTATGAAATTTAAAGTTAATTTTTAAGTTTAAATCTTTTAAACAAACAAACTAAACCAAAAATAGACCCAAATCAATACAACTTGAGTTGGTGGGTTTTCAACAATGGCTAATCGGTTTCAAGTGACAAACTGCGAACTTTACCAGATCGATTTGGTTGGCAAAACAGCCTGCAACTAGACTGAACCAATCATTGAACACTCCTAATTTCAACTAAATTTATAGTCTAATCTCTAATAAACAACAATAGTTTCATCTCCAATAATTATTGAAAATTTATAGCAAGCGTACACAATCATTGAAAACAAGTTTATACTGAAAATATAATAGATATATAATAAAATACACTAATTACAAAAACATAATAACTACTAAAGATATGCTAAACTAGTCAATAAGTAGTGTAGTCTCAAATAATAGCTCAATCTCTAATAAGTATTAATCTATAAATTATTAAAATATATAATTACTAAAAATAAATTTATAAAAAAATACAATAAATACGATAAATTAAATTTCAAAAGTTAAATAATAGTTGTTTAATCTACAATAATTATTGATAATTTTCTATTAAATAAAAAATAGATTTATAAATAATTATTGAAAGCATATTTATAAAGAAATAATAAATAATTACTGAAAATAAAATAAATATTAATCATAGTATATATAAATATATAATAAATATACACTACTATTGTAACATTATTAATAATAAATAT
The DNA here is from genome assembly GCF_056320005.1 of Nelumbo lutea. Classification (NCBI taxonomy): domain Eukaryota; kingdom Viridiplantae; phylum Streptophyta; class Magnoliopsida; order Proteales; family Nelumbonaceae; genus Nelumbo; species Nelumbo lutea. The sequence goes on from NC_142684.1 coordinate 127,226,047, forward strand.
AAGTTTTTGATAGTTATTTTCTATAATTACTAATTGATATAAGTGAATTTAATTATTTACAATATTATTTAGTTATTGTAATAATATTGTTATTTAAATTCTTAAATTATTTATTGAATTTAATAATCCATAAACTTATAATTGTTCTATTATTACATAATTCGTTATTAATTTTGTAAAATATTAAACTATTATTAATACGAATATTATTAATTCTATTATAATTATTTTTCTACTTTTAAGATTTTTTTTTTAAATTTATTACATAATTTTGTTATTTTAACTATTTAAAATTTTGTCATGTTAAATATTTTGTTATTTTAATGTTTAAATAATATGTAAAATATTTAAAAATTTTCATTATTTGAATTTTATTTATTTTAATGTGACGTAATATTAAATTTTTGTTATATTATTTAGCTATTTTTAATGTTTTTAATTAATATTTTATTTATTGAAATATTTAAATAATGTTTTATTTTTATTATTGAATAATTTGTAGAATTATAATTTATATTGTTACTACATAATTTCATGATTAACTTTGTAAAAATATTGAATTATTAATAATATGAATATTATTAAATATATTAATTTCTTGTGTTTTGAATAAATGTTCTAAATTTAGTATATAATTTTGTTATAACATTTAAATAGTTCTAGATTTTTTTAATTGAAACTTTCTTTAGATAGATATAGATAAAAAGTGGGGGAGAGGATAAATAGGAATTAGAGATAGTTTAGGAGAGAATATATTTACTAAATTAGAGATAATTTAAGAGACAAATAGGAGTTAGAGATAATTTAGGAGATAAATAGGAATCAGAGCCAATTTAGGAGAAAGTGGGAGAAAGTGGTGCTACTTGGCTAAACATTAGAAAAGCTTTATGGTTGTTAAAAATAGTTAGGTATATGTGATTTCTTTATTGGTTTAATGGGTAATTATGTGGAATTAAAAAAAGAGAAATTCAAAAAAAAAGAAAATTAGAAAGGGGGATTTCCTATATGGAGAGCTATGCTGACATGGCAGAACCAGTTTTAATATATATAGATAGATAGATATAGATGTTCATTCTCAATTCCCCAAATAAATAAATAAAAGGACAGTTTATGCAAAAAAAAATCATATATGGGTTATCTCGTAGACAATCATATAAGAACAATAAAAGCATGTTAATGAGTGTATCATATGCTCAATTGAAGTTTTATACCAGTTAATCCAATCCTTTAGGCTATGTTTGGTTCGAAGGAAAATGCAGGGAAAGGTAGGAAAACCTTTACAAATCTTGCATAGGTTTCCCTGTCTTTCCCTTCCTTTCCCTACCTTTTCCTTCAAACCAAACATAGCCTTAAGTATCAATAGTTTAGTATTGGGTCTAATTACATTGAACAATATGAACAGGAGAAAAATATTGGGGACAATAAAGCAATCTATATGTGTTATCTCGCATTGTTCTGAAATATGCATGCACTTAGTTTACACTAAAATTCAACTTGAGAGGAAAATGATTTGGACCGAAGCATAAAAGTCATAAAAAGAAGAGATATGTTGCAACTTGAAGGAGCTAGTTTATGCCAAAAATGACATGAGTTGAAGTAGTTAGAAATGACTCAAACATCAATAATTTAATAATATATATGACATTAAATTAACATAAGTGCATTAAAGAATGGTGAAATAAGACCTCCATCCCTTAATCTCCCCAACCATAGCAGCAATAAGATTTGATCCTAAGTTTCTACTACAATGAGCCAGAAATTCTACCAACTGAGCCACCATCGGTTGGTACCAAACCTATATAGTTGGGGGCAAGGTTTAGATGATGATGATATTACTTGTATGTGCATTCTAAAGAAACAAGCAAGAATATATAAGAAAAATTGTTGTGACATTATTCCATTTTTTGTGTCCATGTATACAAATATCAATTGCCTTAAATGAATAGCCTCTACATTTGTGCCTCTTCACTTGTTTCTCAACTATCCTTTTGTTTAGTCTATATTTGGTTTGAGGAAAAATGTAGGGAAAGGAAGGGAAAGGTAGAGAAACCTTTACAACCATTGTATTAGTTTTCTTGTCTTTTCCTTCCTTTCCCTACCTTTTCCTTCATACCAAACATAGTCTTAGTATACCTGATGTTGTTTGAGCAGAAGTGGACGAATAGCAGATAAAAGGTATAGCTGAGTTGGATGGGATCTTGGCCTACTCTGGGGCTTCTGCTCTGTTCATGGTGATGATTTGGACTGATGATGTGGTCAGGCCAACGTTCAAATTCCCTGCCACTTCGGATCCAAGGTGGCAAACCAACCAGGTTGGGGTGCGGCCCCATTCGTATACCCTCTACCATAGGTTGTAGATCATATGCATTTACAAGATCATCCCACTTTAAACTCCACAGATCCATGCACCCAAGTAAAGCACATGCATCTTTACTTGCATAGACATATACATACATAAACTAATTATCGTATTATAAAATAATGGACATGATTTTTTCTTTACTTGAACTAATTAGGAGTTTCTTTTATTGGATGCCTGGAGAGTGAATTGGCTTGATCTTATTAAATTGATGTGTAGTTAAATTTCTATAAAGCTGTACTTGGTAGCTACTAGATGGTATTGTAATAGTGTCTGATTTATTTGTTATGTATAATTAACATATTTGCTCTAGGCTTAGAGCCTCATATTTTTCCAAAGTCAAAACTAAGAGTTTGAAATAATTAGTCATCACAGATATATATTTTTTTTTCAAGCTGAAGCTAATGCTACTAAATTTTTAATTTAAGGCTATGTTTGGTTTCAAGGAAAAAGTAGGGAAACTTATACAAGGTTTGTAAAGGTTTTCCTTCCTTTCCCTATTTTTTTCCTTCAAACCAAACACAGCATAAAAGTTTCTACTCATAGAAGCCTTGCCTACCAGTTACTTCCTGCATCTGTCTAGAAGCCTAAGTTCTTATAGAATAAGCACAAGATTCGATTCATGAATCTTGGTGTGTGTATATATAACATTAGTTTACATGACATGTACAGTTGTCAGTTTATAATTTGAATATAGAGGATATGTACAGCTTGAGAAGCTAGAGTTTGAGTCACTATAGACTATTTAACTTTTGAACTCATAAAATGTTGAGCTACTCGGGATTTCCTACTCACTTTTACTATCCACTCTCTACCCGCCATGAATTGAAGCCACACATCTCTATTATGAATTGAGATATATGTAGCTGCAATTCATGGCGGATAGGGAGTGGGTAGGAAAAGTTAGTGGGAAATCTGGGCTCATATCGAACCTGGTTCATTGGAGTTCTACACTATTGTTATCAGTCCCCCTCAAGTTGACAGGGGGTTCCCCTAACAACTTGCTTCTCAGAATAGAGAAACGAGGCCTAGCTTGGAAGTGGCTTTGTAAGAGCATAAGCAAGAGAAGTAATAATTCCTTCTTGCTTTGCTGACTTTCTCACGTACAAAATGGGATTCAAATTCTATATGCTTTGTACATGCATGGGAGAATGGGTTGTTCGTGAGATAAGTTGACCTCCCAATTTGTCACACCATAGAATAAGTGAATGAGTAGCATGAAAGCCAGTTTTAGAAAAGAGAGACGGAAGCCACATAAATTACAACATGGCAAGAGACCATACCTTGTTTCACGAAAACCAAGAGACCAAGTTGATACCAATAAAGACTGTGTTTGGTTATGTGGGCGTTTATTGAAAAAATGCCACCACATCAGCACCACATAGGTATTGGCGTTTATTGCATATGAAACAAAATGAAACAACTATTTGGTTTCAACATTTATCAAATAAATGGTAAAAAACTGAAACACTGATTTTTGTGCATGGGGTATTCGGGGAAACATCAAATTCTTGTTTCCCCTGACGCCCCAATGTTTCTTGAAACTAAATGCTGATGTGACACATTTTAATGAGTATTAATCTGAGGTGGAGAGTAAAAAATGTTTAAAGTGAAACCCAACCAAATGACAAAAACATGAAACAATTAAAGTCATTATGTGATCATCTATCATTGGGACAACCAGTAGAGTATGCATGAAGCTGAATAGACGAAGAGGGACATATGAGAGTGCATGAAAAACCATCCCTTTGAGGTACCATAACAATCTCTTCAAAGTACACCAGTAAACATCAGTGGGAGAGTGCATAAAATTGACAAAGCTTATTCATATAAAAAATCTATGTTAAGGTACACAGATTAAAGGTAAAGTGCCAAAAAGCTCCAACCATATGTCGAACAAGAGAGGGATCAAATATGGCACTACCATCAAATTTACTAAGCTTAGTAGAAAAGGACATGAGTGTAAGAATGAAAATCAGTAAACATAAATGAGAGCATACATGGTGGTAAAACCATTAATGAAAGATAAATAGGGAGGAATCAACTCTGAAATCAACAAATCCTACATAGGAAAGAACTGGTGCTTGCTTGGGTCCATACAAAGACTTACTAAGAGGACACACATCATCTGAAAATTCAAAGCTAACAAAGCCAAGTGGTTGCAAGTGTAAAAATAATCCATATTGTGGTTGGTTTAACCATGGGCTAGATGTTTCCTAGTAATTTATTCCCTCACATTGGTTAAACCACTTTGCGGGAGCATGGATCTGCTACCAATTTGCGGGTGCAGCTGCCAAGTCATTGACCCATCAAGATTGTTTGATGTGCAACACCCTCTTATAAGGGCTGGATTTGGTCCAATCTGGTCCAGTCCGATGTGAGTCCATTATAAATGGACCAGGTCCAATTCAATCCAATGAATGTTTTGACCTAATTTGAACTGGCCCAATTCAACATTTGGACTTTTCAATCTATTCAAATTCATTTTGATTTAGATTGGTTTCAATCCATACCCAGTCTATTGACACATATATTCTTATCTTATATCAATATTGGCTTAATCCAACCCAATCCAATATAAATTTGTTATGGACGGATCAGGTCCAATCCAATCTAATAAATATTTTGAACTAGATTGGTCCAATCCAATCCAAAACCAGTCCATTGACACCCTTACCCACTTACACCCAAATATCTTGAGAGCTTGTAGTTGAGTGAAAAAAAAAAATTCCCAAGGAAAAGGCATCCGTAAAGGTTCTGTGAAATGCCTCCCACTATAGTGGTGAGCTGGTATTGAAGTAGGATCTGGATGTAGTAGGCACATTAGGTAAGCACAATGAGTGAGCACGTAATAGCTTTGTGACACATATCCTAGTTAATGTTCCTTTCATCAAAATGTTTTTGTTCTGTTAGACAGAAATTATCCATTATTTTATTATCTTTGTGAAAATAATTAAAAATAAAAGCAATGAAAAAGGAAAACCTAAATGTATTGGGAGTTGGGACTCATTTATGTTTTCCCTGTTCATTGTTTTTTATTTTTAATTATTTTGACAAAGAAAATAAAATAATGGATAATTTCTGTCTAATGGAACAAAAATGTGGATGAAAGGCACATTAACTAGAACATGTATCACACAACTATTACGTGCTCACTCATTGTGCTTACCTAACATGCCTACTACACCCGGACCCACTAAAGCATGTGCAAGAAGAGTGAATTCGGTCCCAATGAACCCCTTCTACTCAGGTGTGCGCATGGGGACATAAAAGTTTGTGAGTAATGCCATGTCCAAGTGTAGACTAACTAGCTAGCTAGGTGTATTCACCACTATCATCAGCCTGAAATTCCATATCCCTTAGCATTGAATAGTTTCTTGACTTTAATTTTGAGGGAAAAATCCACTAAACATGGCTGAAAGTATCAACAAAAAGGGATATAGTATTTATATCTATCAACTGAACTTATAGATGTAGGTCCCCATTAAATTAAAGAGACCAATTCTAAAGAAGCAATATATTTGTGGGGTGTTCATTTTTAAGATTTTGAGAGAGGTAAAAGTTGGTCAATACTAAGAAATCCGTGTTATTTTTTTTACATTAATATGAGAACCAGGGAAAGTTTATTTTTTTGGGTATCACTTGCCCGAGTATGTAATACCGATCTCCTAAGTGGGTGAATTAAGGCCATCTTTGATTTAATTCTCATTATTTCTCATTTTTACCTAAGATTAAAATGAGCAAGATGGGGCATGATTATTTTTCATACTCAATTTTTGTGCTATGGGGCTGATTTTTCATTCTAAAAAGAATGTGGCTCATGACAAGAATTTTGTAACCAAACACTCTAACGTTATTCATTTTTGCCTATTCTTATTTATAATGAGCAAGAATTAAAAAAATGAGGCTCATAGCAGTGAACCAAACATGGCCTTAATTTTTCCATATAGGGGAAAGTTATCAACACTTGGATGGGACAAAAATACCTCTTTTGATAGTAAAATTTTTATAGCTAAAATGGTCATTATTTTATTTACCTATAAATTAAAAGAACATGGGTAAATCCACGTACCCAGGTGTATTGGACACTAACTAGATTTCACTTGTAACTTATAGAACCATGAAGGGAGAGGGATTTGCTTTTCTAACGTTTAGCCAAGTGGCACAACTTTCCCCCACTTTCTCCTAAATTGTCTCTAATTCATATATATCTCCTACATTATATCTAACTCCTATTTATCTATTAAATTATTTCTAATTTAGTAGAGGGATTCTTTGATTTTTCTCCTACACTATCTCTAATTCTTATTCATCCTCTCCCCCACTTTTTATTTACACCTATCTACAGAAAATTTCAATTAAAAAAATTCAGAATTATTTAAATATTATAATGGAAGAATATACTAACTTTAAAATATTTATTCAAAACACAAAAATTAATTAAAATAGATTTAATAAAATTCATATTATTAATTTTACAAAATTCATCACGAAATTATGTAGTAACAAACTAAATTACAATTTTACGAATTATTCAATTTAAATGTTATTCACATAATAAAAATCTAAAATAAAAAAATATTTAAATATTTCAATAACTAAATATCTTAATTAAAAAATTAAAATAGCTAAATAATTATATAAGAAAATATTTAAAATTATGTAAATTTTTAAATATTTTACATATTATTTAAATATTTAAAATGAGTAAATTTTAAATAGTTAAAATAACAAAGTTATGTAATAAATTTAAAAAGTTCTTAAATAGAAAAATAATTATAATTGATTTCATAATATTCATATAAATAATAATTTAATATTTTACAAAATTAATAACAAATTAATAATAATAGTACTAATTATATTTTTATGGATCATTAAATTCAATAAATAATTAATATTTTCAAATTTTAAATAATAATATTATTTAAATAAAAAAATAATATTATAAATAACTAATTTCAGTTATATCGATTAATAATTATAGAATATAAATTTCAAAAAAAATATTTATTAGTAATCATTTTACAAAAATTATGTATATATATTATATATTTATATATAGTAAAATTAATATTTATTGTATTTTCAGTAATTATTTATTGTATTTTTTGATAAATTTGTTTTCTACAATTATTTATAAATCTATTTTTGTTTTGTTATTTATCAAAAATTTGTCAATAATTATTGGAGATTAAACAACTATTATTAATTTTGAAAATTAATTTATTTTATTTATTGAATTTTTGTTATAAATTTATTTTTCGTAATTATGCATTTTTATAATTTATTGATTAATATTTTTTAGCGATTAAACTATTATTTGAGATTACTCTATTTGTTGACTAATTTAATATATTTTCAGTATTTATTGTGTTTTTGTAATTATTGTATTTTTACTAGATGTCTATTGTACTTTTGTTATAAATTTATTTTTAATAATTGTGTATTTTTGCTATACATTTTTATTAATTATTAAAGATTAAACTATTTATTATTTATTAGAGATTAGACTATTAATTTAGCTGAAATTAGGAGCATTCAAGGATTGGTTTATTTCAATTGTAGGTTGTTTCACCAACCAAATCGACCTGGTTAGGTTGGGTGTTTGTCACTCGAAACTGACTGACCATGAGTGGAAACCCGCTAACTTGGGTTGTATTAGTTTGGGTCTATTTCTGGTTTGGTTTGTTTGTTCAAAAGATTTAAATTTAATAAATTACAATTGTATTATTAATAAATAAATTAAAATATAAATTTATGATATAAAATATTTTAAACTAATAAATATGGGAATTTTCCCACATTCCCATATTAGAAAATTATATTTAAAATATAAAGCATTTATATATATGGTTAGGTCAGTTCAGTTTTGTTTTGTTTACAAATGGCTAAACCAAAACTTACCTAATTTGGTTGGGTTAGAAAATTGTTAACCCAAAGCCGATCGAAAGTACTAGAAAACCAACCAACTCGGGTCGAGTTCAATCGGATTGGTCATTAAAAAGTTAAAATATAATACAATTATATACTCTTATGTGTTTCTATTGTTTATCTTTCACTTAATAAAGCCCGTGCATTACACGGGTCACCGCTAGTATATATATATATATATATATATAACAAGACAATCCATGTCACCATGCCTCCTTGCTCCAAACCCCCTTCCTAATTTCTTTTATTTTTTTATTTTTTTAATTCCACATAATTGCCCATTAAACCAATAAGGAAATAACATAGGCTTAACTATTTCTAACAACCATAAAAAAGAGGGATTTGCTTTTCTATTGATTAGCCAAGTGGCACCACTTTCCCCCACTTTCTCCTAAATTGCCTCTAATTCCTTTTTATCTCCTAAATTATATCTAACTCCTATTTATCTCTTAAATTATCTCTAATTTAGTAGAGAGATTCCCTTCTAAACTACCTCTAAGCTCTATTTATCCTCTTCCCCACTTTTTATCTACATCTATCTCAAGAAAGTTTCAATTAAAAAATTTTAGAATTATTTAAAAATTATAACTAAATTATAAACCAACTTTAAAATATTTATTCAAAACACAAATTAATTATAATAGATTTAATAATATTCATATTATTAATAATTCTATATTTTTACAAATTTCATCATGAAATTATGTAGTAACAATATAAATTATAATTTTACAAATTAATCAATTCAAATGTTATTCAAATAATAAAAATTTAACATTAAAAAATAAAATATTATTTGAATAGTTCAATAACTAAGCATCTTAAATAACAGAATATTAAAAATAGATACACAATTATATAATAAAATATTTAATATTACGTAATAACATTAAATTAAATAAATTTCAAATAATAAAAAATTTAGATATTTACATATTATTTAAATATTTAAATAACACAATATTTAAACATTTAACAAAATATTTAAAAATAATTAATTCATTAGTAATAATTTTACAATAATAGTGTATATTCATTATATATTTATATATACTAAAATTGATAGTTTTTATTTTCAGTAATTATTTAGTATTTTTTTATAAATATGTTTTCAATAATTATTTATAAATCTATTTTTGTTTTGTTATTTAACAATAAATTGTCAATAATTATTGGAGATTAAACATCTATTATTTAACTTTTGAAATTTAATTTATCATATTTATTGTATTTTTGTTAGATATCTACTGTATTTTTATTATACATTTATTTTCAATATTTATGTATTTTTGCTATAAATTTTCAATAACTACTAGAGATTAAACTATTGTTATTTATTAGATGTTAGAATGTTAATTTGGTTAAAATTAGGAATGTTCAAGGGTTGATTCAGTTAAATTCCAAGTTAGTTTTCTAACAAAATTGACTTAGTTAGGTCGGGAGTTTGTCACCAGTAATCAATTGACCATTAGTGAAACTAGCCAACTCGGGTTGTATTAGTTTGGGTCTATTTTCAGTTTGGTTTATTTGTCCAAAAGATTTAAAGTTAAAAAAACTTATATTGAATAAATTATAGTGGTATTATTAAAAAGTTATATTTAAAATATAAAATATTAGTATATATGGTCGGGTTGGTTTACAAATGGCCAAATCAAAAGTAACCTAACTTGATTGAGTTGGAAAATTGATAAATCAAAACCAATAAAAAATACTAGAAAACCAACTTACTGACCAAATCGAATCTATTTTGATCGAATTAATTATTAAAAAATTAAAATATAAAACAATTATATACTGTTATGTATTTCTATTGTTCAACTTTCATCTAACTACCAAAAATGTAGCAGTATATTAATATCCAAATTAAACTTGTTTCATTTCCAACTTTGATTTAATCTGGACTTGAGTAATCAAAATGCTGATGAGGGTGTTGCAAACTAGAGGTTATATGGTGATTATTACTTGAGTCCAGAAAACAGCTGAGATGGTCAATAGAAAGAGGCACACATGATCAGGTGGATCAGTAGATCACCGTTGGCATAGTTTTGACAGAAAACAGCTGCAGTGATGGTCTTGACAAGACCACCATTCACTGTATTGAGAGAATGTGAACTGGACTCCTTTCTAGAGAAATGCTGTCAGAATTGGACGGGATATAAGAATATTGGAATGTCGGTTTCACCGGTTAACAAGACAGTCAGTCCATTCAAACTCTGAAAACCGTCATAGCTCACTGCTTCACTTCAAGATCAAAATTTCGATATGCCTCAGTATTGCATCTTTGGGTTCTGATTCACGTGTTTCGAGAACCCTTTCTTTTAATAAAATATATATATATATATATATATATATATATATATATATATATATATATATATATATATATAATCTCACAAAAAACAAATTTTGAAAATAAAATTAAAATATATAAAATTGCATGTTTTTTAGCACCGACATCAATAATTTAAATCTTGGGTCACTATCACCAGTTCAACCATATTCCGTTGATAATACTGTCCAAGAGGAAACGAATACAGCTGAGATTATTTGTATGTGGGCATGTCTTCAATGCTGTCGGTTGAGTGACTGAACCAATTATGTTGGTTTTGGTTTTGTCTTTCTATGTTTTTGTAATTATTATTGATGGAGGACGATTTGACCCAATTTATGAAACGGTGATACATGAACATTGACTCAATACGAGCGATAATTCAACGTTGTAACTTGGTGCGACCAAGTGACGGGTCCATAAAGTAGCTCGCTACATTATAATTCACAAAAGGAGGAGCTCGCCACAACGCGAGTTCCGGGTCCCCCGAGCTATCTTTGAAGAGATACTCCGAGGCAACTTTAGCTCGCGAGCTAAAGTTGTTAGGTAGCCCGAGTTCCCAAGAAAACAAGTCATCCCAAGGACCAATTCTATTAAGGGTAATCCTGAAGTGTCCCGAGCCCACAATAAAGTAGCTCGAGAATGAGCCGCATGAGTGCTTCTCAGGAAGCTTTTGTTTGACAGGCCGTACCGATCAGACTGCGCCATATCCCTTACTGACGGTGTGGTCCCCGTCCTTTCAGCAGTCTACGTCTACGTCTACGTCTCTTAGCAGGCAAAGGCATGCCTGCCACTTTGGAGACGTGTCACTCACCCAAGTGAGAAGTACATCACAATGGCCACCTGCACAGCCCTAGCGAGTAACGGCTGTGGCAGGAACTCAGTGGCGGTTATGCCCGACCTAGCATGAGTGCCCCATTAAAAAGCCCTTAGAGCAGAAGAGAAGTGTCTTATTGAGACTTCTAATCTCTCGAGTATAGTGAGAACGCACTATCTGCACTCTTAGCTTTCGTCTTCTTTTTGCTTCTCCTACAGAGTACTAACTTAAGCATCAGAGTATTCCCACTGGGCAAACCCCCTGGGGATTCTTCTTCTTCTTCATCTCAGGTACCTTCTAGGAGCCACGTGAGTGTCAGCTAGGAGTGACCGGGTCACGCTACATCATTTGGCGCCATCTGTGGGAAATGCTTCGAAAAGCCTTTCTCTAAACTTTCACATCTCTTTACTCTTCAAAAACCCAACACTCATGACTTCCTCTAGCAACATCGGACGAAGCATGGAGATGGATAATTCCAAGGAACAGCCCCAGCTTCCTACTGTCTACGTCGGATAGTTCACCGTCCCCCTATCGGCAGACGGGATTCCTAGCCTGAACGTGCCTCTTACAGGGGCACCAGCTGTTGCTCCACTCCCTACTACAGTTGGAGCAACCTTCACCGAACCCTTAGTTGTGCCCCCAATAGCCAACCCAAACCAATTGGAGGACTTGGTGTAATGCATGCGAGCCATGCAGGCCCAAATATAACAGTTTCAGCAGTTTCAGATCTATCAACAACACGTGCTACACCAGGTCTCCCAGTACCAGTATCATCAGCAATTTCCCCAACTCCCTCAACCTCTGCTTCAACAATCGTAGCTCCCTCCTCAGCATCCAGCCTCGCAGTGAGCTAGGTCTCACCGTCAGGAGGAGCACCTTTCTCACCAAGGAGAGGCCCCCTAGAACCCTCCAAGGAGCCAGGCCTCCTCCTGTGGCAAGCAAGAAAAACCAGCCACCCCGACCTCGCCACGGGCAGTCAGGTCAGAAGGGCCTCAACCCTCCAAGCCTGATACTCCGTTCTTAAAGAACCAGTTTGAGATTTTGGCCGCAGGCTCTAAGTAGGATCCTTTTGTCCACAGTCATCACCAGCGGCCCGAGCTACTTCCTGTCCACACCATCCCGGACATCACAGAGGTGAGTAGTACAAATGTTGAGCCCGCCAAGAAGTAGAGACACCGCCGCCGAGCTCGTGGGTCTGCCACCCACGACCTGTCCGAGCTCAGAGGCAAAGAAAAAGTAAGCTCGAGCGAAGTCAAGGCTCTCATCCTTTCAGTTCAATCCCCCTATCTCCCGAACTCCTGGCAGTCCCAATGCCTAAAGACTTCAAGCTCCCCCCTCTTGACAAGTACGATGAATCATTCGACCCAAATTATCACGTAGATGCCTTCCAATCGCAGATGCACCTAGCAAGAGCTAGCGAGTCGTGCATGTGTGTGGCCTTCTCCACCACTTTTAGAGGAGCAGCCCGTATATGGTACCAAAACCTGGCACTTGGATCGATAAGAAGTTGGGCGTAGTTTGCGCAGGCCTTCACGTCCCACTTTGTCACCAGCAAGCGGTATCCGCGAATTGAAGAAAGTCTCCTCAGCATAGTGCAGAGAGAGGGAGAGTCCATCTGAAGTTATATCAAGCGGTTCAATGATGCGTGCATGCAGATACCGCACCTAGACCCCGCCGTGCACCTCGCAGCAGCCAAGAAAGGCGTGACGCATAAAGAGTTCAAATGGCACATGGTCGTCAACCAACTGACGACCATAACTGAATTTCTTAAGCTCGCAAACATGTTTATAGCTACAGAGGAAGAAATCAACCAAAAGGGTGAGGGCGCACATGAGAAGAGGAAAAGGGAAGGAGAGCCTCCTAGCCAAAGGGACAACCGAAAGAAAAAAGATGCAACTCGGGGAGCAAAGCCGGGTTAGTTGTTCCGAGCTCCAGTAGCGGACCGAACTGACTACACCCCACTGAACGCAAAGTGGGCCAAAATCCTCATGGCGATTAAGGATGCCCCGTATGTGAAGTTGCCACCCCGGTTGAGGGGGAATCCCAATGAAAGAAATAAGAATCTGTACTGCGGTTTTCATAGAGATCACAGTCATAGCACCGAAAATTGCAAAAACCTCTACGACGAGATTGAGGAGCTCATCCATCGCGGGTATTTAAGGAACTTTGTACAAAATAATAATAGTAATAATAAAGCAGGTCGGCAAGGGGAGCACGGTAAGGATGCTCCCAAGTCCAGCAGTAGGCCAGCCGAACAGCCACGGAGGCAGCCTCCGGAAGAGAGGCTAGTTCGGGGGACCATCCACATGATAGTGGTAGGTTTGATCATCACGGGTTGTACTCCAGCAGCAGCTTGGACGTCAGTTCGTGAGGCTGCCCGGGAAGAACAGAATCCTCCAAAGCGGCCGAGGATAGAAGAGCCAATTTTCTTCACAAAAGATGATGCGCGAGGGGTCCACTACCCCCATGATGACACACTCATAATAAAGCTGAGAATCAACGACTTCGAGGTCTGGCGCGTACTCTTCAAAGCTGCATTCGACTAGCTCCAGTTGTAGAGAAGCGACCTAAAGCCTGCGGACACTCCTTTGGTGGGCTTCGGCGGAGAAAAAGTCCGGCCCCTTGGGAAAATAATAGTACCTATGGAAGTCAGCACATGACCTTGCGTAGTAAGATTCAAACGCGACTTTCTGGTGGTCGCGACCCCCTCCCCATACAATGCCATAATAGGCTGGCCGATCAACCATGTCCTACGGGCGGTGGTTTCCACCTATCATTTGGCTGTGAAGTTCCCAACAAACTTCGGTGTGGGGGTAGTGTGGGGCAACCAGCTAGAGTCCCACAAGTGCTATGTCACCGCCCTGAAGGGAAAGACCAAGGTGGCCAACGACCTCGAACTGGAGCGGCCTACGGAGCAAGGCGAAGAGCAAGCCGCGCCCATTGAAGAAACAGTTGCAGTCCCGACCTCAGCAGCAAACCCAACTTGGATGCTTCAGATCGGCACTTCCGTCTAGGAGCCTCTACAATCCGAAGTAGTAAGCTTCTTACTTCAAAATTTAGATACTTTTGCATGGTCCGCGGTAGAGATGCCCGGTATAGACCCTGACCTTATAACTCACAAGCTGAATACTGATCCTGTAATTAGGCCTGTTAGACAGAAGAAACGCAACCTAGCCCCGAAGCGATAGAAAGCGGTCGACGAGGAGGTCGAGAAGCTCCTCGCTGCTGACTTCATACGAGAAGTCCACTACCCTAGCTGGGTAGCCAACCCCGTCCTGGTAAAGAAGGCCAATGGCAAGTGACGCATGTGCGTCGACTACACCGACCTAAACCGGGCTTGCCCAAAAGACTGCTTCCCGCTCCCCAAAATTGACCACTTGGTGGATGCGACCTCAGGGAACAAGTTGCTAAGTTTCTTGGATGCCTATTCGGGCTACAACCAAATCAAGATGGACCCGGCGGACGAAGAAAAGACTACCTTCATCATGGAGTTCGGTCTATACTATTACAAGGTTATGCCCTTCGGGTTGAAAAGCGCAGGGACAACCTTTCAATGATTTGTAAATAAGTTGTTTGTGCCACTAATTAGCAAAAAAGTAGAATGCTATGTAGACGACATGGTCGTCAAAACTCAATTTTCACATGAATTAATACAAGACTTGCATTCTATTTTTGAAATTTTGCGTAAGTTTAATATGAGACTAAACCCAAACAAGTGTGTATTCGGTGTGACCTCGGGCAAGTTCCTAGGGTACATCGTTAATCGGCGCGGCATTGAGGCCAACCCAGACAAAATTAAGGCCATCTTAGATATGAGACCACCCTGGAAGTTGAAGGAGGTTCAGAGGTTGAATGGCCGCATAGCTGCCCTAAGCCGCTTCATGTCCAAAGCGGCAGACCGCTGTCTGCCATTCTTTAAGGCAACCAAAAGCAAAGGGTATGAATGGACCCAAGACTGTTAGCTCGCGTTTGACGAGCTCAAGAAATACCTCGCTAGTGTGCCGATCTTAACCCGGCTCGAGGAGGGCAATGTTTTAGAACTGTACCTCTCGGCAAGCGACGAAGTTGTTAGTTCAGTACTAATAAAAAAAGTAGATCGGGTTCAATGACCCATCTATTATTCTAGAAAAGTATTACAGGGAGCAGAGACGAGATACCCAGAGATAGAAAAGCTAGCATACGCATTGATAATTGCATCTCGGAAGCTCCGCTCGTACTTCTAGGCTCACACTATTATCGTTCTCACCAACAAGCCTCTGAGGCAAGTCTTACTTAAGCCCGAGGTCTCTGATCGGTTGACGAAGTGGGCCGTTGAGCACAGCGAGTACGACCTCCAGTACAAGCCGCGAACTACCATTAAGGCCCAAGCCTTAGCAGATTTCATAGCCGAATGCACATCTAGCTCCAAAGTCCCCAAGCTGATTGAGCACGAGGCTCCCAGCTCGGGTGAGCCCGAAGCTCCTAGGCCGGTCGAGTCTGAGCCCTGTGGGGTAGCAGCCAGTGTGGCATCTCTCCTAGTTCGTCCAAGCACGAGTTGGGATGAGGAGCCCTGGATCCTTCACGTAGATGGCTCCTCGAACCAACAGGGCAGCGGAGCCAGAATAGTTCTACACGGGGCAAGTGGCACGAAACTGGAGTACGCGCTACGCTTCGAGTTCGCGGCATCTAACAATGAAGCGGAGTACGAGGCATTGATAGCTGGACTAGCTCTAGGCAGAGAAGTAAAAGCAAAGCACATCGTTATCTGTAGTGACTCCCAGCTTGTGGTCAACCAGGTCACCGGCGAGTACGAAGCTCGCGAGCCAACCATGATCGCCTACTTAGCCAAAGTTAGAGAGGCCCCGTTCAACTTCTAGTCACACTTTATCAGGCAAATCCCAAGGTCGAAGAACGCTGAGGCCGACGCCCTGTCCAGATTAGCTAGCGCCAGCGACATCACCATGAGAACCGTGTACATAGAGGACATGCCTCGGCCTAGCATTCTCAAGGGGGTAGAGGAGGTCGCTCCCACCATTCAAAAACCGTCAATGTAGCAGACCCATTGACAAAGCCACTATCACAGAAAGTGTTTGAGAAACACATGGAAAGCATGAAACTCCGGCTTGTACCTGATTGGAAGTAAGTGCAAATGGGAGCTGTTAGACAGTTTTGTATGCCCTTAGCTTCAATCAAAATGATGTACATTATGAGTTTATTGTAAATGAATAAAAGTAATTTGATTCATGTTCCCTTGGTATGTTTCTATGTAATACCCTTAAATTGGACACTTAATGGGACTCGTGTTAGTTTAGAATGTTAACAGCCAGTGGGTCGGTATGGGGGGACCTATCTTGATAAGGCTGACACTATTGTGCCACCAAGTCAGTTAGGGTGGCCTGTCTTAGTTGCAAGGGTGAGACCTTAGGCACATAAAGTGTAGGATTAATTGAATATCTAAATTGGACCAGACTTCCAGTATTGCCCTGGACCTTGGAGATTAATGGGCAAAACTGGAAAGTTACACCCGACCCCTAGACTCGATTATGATACTGCACTAGGTGTCGGATTGGGCTATCTTTGATGCACCAATCAGTGAGATCCGTAGCGGGGGTCAAAACCTGGGTATGTTGGGACAATCTGAGTTTTCATTTGAGTGAGTGATCATAGTGACAGAATCAGCCCCTTTGTCGGACAAAGGTAATGATCGGGGATGCACTCTCACTGATGGAAACCAAGACTGCTGGCAACCGATTTTAATCGTTGAGATTTGTTTTGCAAAATATATTTTATATGAGATATAAAAGTATGTATATTATGGTTTCTAAAATGTTTGCAAAAGGTTTTAATTCCCGGGATCCATATAAGCAGAGAGTGCAACACTGTTCCTTACAGCCGAGGGAAGGTCCTCTCTTGTCAGGCAGTGTTTGATCTTTATGGACTGAGAGGTTAAGTGCAAGACCTTTGAGGGTAATACCTTATGGGCTAATCTTGCATATGCCCACAGTCTTTGGGTGTTACAAGGTGGCTTGGCCTAGGGACCACTTAGGGTAAGTGTTGGGCTCATAAAGCCCATTTGATGGGTTTCAGGGGGTGCACTATCCATAGCAATGTATTCGGCTAGGCCTTGTAACAAAGGCTGGGCCGAACCCATGTGGCTGATGTGTAGAACAATGTTTGGATCCCACGCCATACAAGGAAGCCCAACTGGGTAGCAGTTTGGAAGGCTAAGTGAGCACACAACTTTAATGGGCCTAAAGCCCATTTCAAACTGGGCTGATTTGATCAGTTTAAATGAGGGGCGGATATGGGATTAAATCAGTTGATAGGATTGGGCCTTGACACTATCCACTCAGAGAGTCAAAGATCTAAATAAGATTTAGATCTAGGAGCCTTCTAATAGGATTAGGAGAGGGCTGATCTAATCTACAGATAATATAAGGGTTCTTCCTTATCACTTAAAGGGATTTCTAATCCAAATATGATTTGGATCAGCAACTCCTAATGGGATTAGGAGCTGATCCCTTTAAGCCTATAAAAGGAGGAGGGGGCAGCAGCCTTTAGAAATAATAGACAACACAAGAGAGAAAAAGGTCTTTAGTCTTCAGAGCTGAAATCACAGAAGAAAGATTTTTGCAATCTCTACAAAATCCTTTCTTGCCGCCTCCTTCCTGCTGCCGCCAGACCTCCAGTTCGATCTCCTACCTTGTGGAAGAGATCAAGATTCGATCTTGATATCATCCCTTTGTGAAAGGACTGATTGGAAGCAATGCTCACATGCCATCCAGCTATTCTTATGAAGGATTAGGTTCTTGGAGATCGCTACTGATTCTACTCCATCTTCAGTAGGAGTAGTCTTTGGATCTTTCCATGGGCGTGAACACCTCCGTTGAGAGATAATATTTCTTTATATCAGGTATACCTCTCTCCTACTCCTTTTGGTTCAGATCTGGTTCAGTTCATGGTTCAAGATTGGTCCTTGAAAATATGATTTTCTAAATAGGGAATGCAATTCCCAGTTGAAGGGAGAGAAAAATTTTTGAAATTCGCCCCCTTCATTCTGCAAAATTTGGGCGTCCATATGATGGATCTCTCATCCCTTCAGTGGTATCAAAGCCATGGTTCAAATCTTGAACCAATTTGTTTCAAATTTGAACCTGCGCAAATGGGTAGAAGGTGTTCTACCCGATTTGCGCAGATAAGGGTTTTGGGAAATTTGTTCCCAAAATTATGGGCGAATAATCTGAAATTAATTTTTATATAGATTTGATTATTGTTTAGAATTGTTCTTTATAATTTTTTTGATTTATGGGTTGTTCGTACAAGAGGGCATCGAAATCTTGGTTTGCGCAGGGAACCTGCGATTTTGCAAATTATGGATTATTTTATTACATTTGGTCTGTAAAATAATTTTTTTTTTTATTTTTTAGACTGAATGTATAGGCATTCAATCTGATGTAATTATTAATAGAAATTAGGATTTCTATTCATGTTATTTTGGATCGAAGATGGCGGCGCAGAGAAGGAGAGCTCGCGGAGAAGGAGATTTCGCAAATGGCAGAATCGCTATCTACAATTTGCAGTTTGTGAAACTGCGACCTATGATCTAACCTCTATTTTGCTGGAAGGATTGTAAGAATAGCCCTGATAGACTGATTCTTGATTGTTTTTTTTCAGTATTTAATTTCATATTATTTTCTTGAATTAAAGATTTAATTAAGGATCAAACCCTAGACCCATTCGAACCAAGATTGGTTCAAATTGTTTGGACCAAATCTAGGGTTCAATCAAGGCTGAAAGTCAGCCCTATTTTTTCCCACTAATGGGCCTGAGGATTGATAATTAATTAAATAGTTAATTCGTCCCAACCTGTAAAGGCCCAGTTTTAAATAGTTAAAATTGCTAAAAGCCCACTTAACACTTAAAGCTATATGGGACGAACCCATCAACCCTAATTTAGCCCATATACCTAGATAATATTAATGGTTAATATTATGGGCTTCAAATGGGCTTTACAGATAATTGATTGATTGGATCAATTTATCCTTGCATGTGATGTATGGATGTGTGATGTGCTATGTACATGGGCCATAAGTGCTTGGCCCATGCTCAATCGACAGTGGCTCTTGCGTACACCATGGCTGAATGCACATCATTGCCATGGTGCCCCTTTTGGTCATTGGATGACCTCCCTCAATGGTGGGCCCCACACCTCATAGAGAGGTTACGTGCGGGACCCTAGTCGATTTGGGCCCACCGAAATCTAACTTTATGAAAGTCAGTGGGAGCCACTTGGGTTTGACCTAGATCAAACTAGGGTGTAATTTATTGTTCCCTCCAACTAATATGAGTGCATGTGATAGGGAGATTCACATGATGAACTCTCTAAAGGCCTTCCATCATTAGCATGAGGATGGGTCATTCAGTAATGAGGAAACACACCAAAAAATGGGCTATCCATTTGCTGTTGGGCTTGTCTGAGCGTTTCATAAGATGATAGGGGCGTCATAGACCAATGTGGGAGGGGCTTCACCAGAAAATGGGAACTCTTTCACGGTACCTTGGCATTCACGAATATGATGGGTAAGCACTCACTGAATAGAAAGGTTTACCTGAAAACGGCTTTGAACCTTGTCTGACAGAGGCCAAAGGGAAAGCTCATATGATGAGTGGATATGATCCTTCATAGAAAGGTGGTGGGGTTATGCAGTTGAAGCAGTTGGCTCCGTGCACCCTATGTGATTTTTCATAGGGAAATCTCAGAGATGAATAAATGGAAATGGAACATAGATTAAAATCCATATCTATGTAATGAACATGAATCAAATTAGGTTGTGAACTGATGTTTGCTTTTTTATCAGAAAATGGCAAACGGACAATTTGCAAAGTTGTTTGATGACAACAAGTTGAAGGGCCCAAACTATGCCGACTGGTACAGGAACCTTATGCTGGTCCTAACTTTTGAAAAGTTAGACAAAGTGGCAAAGAATCCTGCCCCGAAGTGTTCGGGTGATAGGACTTCTGAGGCCCGAAGGAGAGACTATTAGGAATGGGAGAAGAAAAACTCCCTTGCTTGGACAACCCAATATAGAGGTAGTTCGATCAGATCGAACTTGCCAAGGATATATTGGATAGTCTCAGGACGATGTATGAAGAGCATAATCGTTCTACTCGACAGAAGGTCTCGAAACAGTTCATGACCGCATAGATGTCCAAGGGCCAACAAGGTCACGACCATTGTCTTCGGATGATGGGATACATCAACGAACTAGAGGCTCTTGGATCCGGGTGGACCTTGTGACCCAGATAGATGCTATCCTTAATTCTTTGCCCCCTTCCTTTAATCCGTTCATCATGAACTACAACATGAACAAGCTAAATGTCAGCTTGCAAGAGCTCAACAATATGTTGCAAAGAGCTAAAGAAACTGATTAAAAATGATGAGCCTGTAGGTATGCTTGTTGAAGCTAGCAAGACAGGCAAGAGAAAGAGGAAGGCAAAGAAGCCTCAAAAGAAAGCCACTAAGGGCAAGAAGTAGAAGAAAGACAAAGCATTGGATGCCTGTCACTTCTGCAAGAAGACCGGTCACTGGAAAATGAACTGTCTTGCCTACCTGAAATTCAAGAAAGGTAATTTCGAATCTTGTGTTATAGAAACCAATTTATTGGTAGCTTTTGCGTCCTGGTGTATTGACTCCAGGGCTTCAACTCATGCGTATAACTCACTGCAGGGGTTCAAGGTAAGCAGAAGGCTGAGTGAAGGAGAAGTCACGCTCTACCTAGGGACTACTACAATTGTTGCAGTCATGACCATAGAAACCGTGGAATTACTTTTTAGAGAAGGAACTATTGTACTGAAAGATTGTCTTTATGTACAAAATTTAAGAAAAAATTGATTTCTGTCTCAAAACTGTGTGCAGATGGTTATTCTGTCTTCTTTAGTAATGCGATTACTATTAAAAGAAATAACAGATTCATCGCATACGGGGAACTGGAGAACGGTCTCTATGTTCTTCATCCTTCTCTAGAAACTAACATAACCGAAACTACGTCTGCTGAAATCCCCAAAAAAAGAGCCCGTGATACAGTTAATCCCACGTGCCTGTGGCATTACTGACTTGGCCACATCGGTGTTGACCGAATCACAAGGTTGGTAAAGGATGGTCCTTTGGATTTTCTAACTGTAGAAGATCTTCCCACTTGTGAGTCTTGCCTGCAAGGCAAGATGACGAAACGGCCATTTAACGGTAAGCCTGAAAGATGTACAAGCACACTTGACCTTATACATACTGATGTATGTGGTCCCCTGAGTGTTAGGACAAGGAATCAACGCGTGTATTTCATCACCTTCACCGATGATTTTTTCACGATATGGTTACGTGTATCTAATGAGACACAAGTCTGAATCCTTTGAAAAGTTCAAAGAGTTTAGACAAGAGGTCAAGAAATAGTTAGGGAGAGAAATTAAAGCCCTTCGATCAGATCGAGGTGGTGAGTATCTCTTTGATGAATTCAGGGACTACTTAAAGGACAATGGGAAAGTATCACAGTTAGCTCCTCCTGCTACACCACAACTTAATGGTGTTTCAGAGAGGAGGAATATGACCTTATTGGATATGGTCCGGTCACTTCTCATACACTCAGAGTTACCCACATCCTTTTGGGGTTACGCATTAGAGACTGTGATTTACGTGCTGAATCAAGTTCCAACCAAATCGGTTCTGAACACTCCATATGAACTTTGGATCGGAAAGAAACCAAGTGTCAAGACACTTGAAGATTTGGGGTTGTCCAGCACATGTTAAAAGAACAAGTGCAGACATGTTGGAATCTAAGACCAGTTGTTGCCTATTTGTAGGCTACTCAAAAGACTCTATAGGTTACCTATTCTATGACCTAAGTGAGTAGAAAGTGTTCTATAGCCGAAATGCACAATTCTTGGAAACAGATTACATCCTGGACACCCATCATCAGGAAGTAGTTCTTGATGAAGAGAGCTAAGGAGCAGTGGGAGATGTCTCGCAAGTTCTAGGTAGTGACCAACCTAGAAGATCCACTCGGGTATCTAGGCCACCAGTCCGTTATGGTTATGACCAGGATAGTTACCTGGTGGAAACCTTGACTAGTGAGGAGGATCCCGTGACTTACGTGAAAGCTATGTTGGACATAAATTCCTAGAAGATCCACTCGGGTATATAGGCCACTAGTCCGTTATGGTTATGACCAGGATAGTTACTTGGTGGAAACCTTGACTAGTGAGGAGGATCCCGTGACTTACGTGAAAGCTATGTTGGACATAAATTCCTAGAAGTGGGTGGAGGCCATGAGAGCAAAGATGGACTCAATGAAGACCAATGGAGTCTGGACTCTAGTAGCTCCGCCCTCCAGGGTAAAAGCAATTAGTTGCAAATGGATTTACAAGAGGAAGAAGGGTCCCGATGGTAGGGTTGAGACCTTCAAAGTTCGTCTAGTGGTGAAAGGGTACACTTAGAAAAAGGGCATCGATTATGAGGAAACCTTTTCGCCTGTGGTCATGCTTAAATCCATTAGGATCCTGCTAGCTGTAGAAGCATACCATGATTATGAGATTTGGCAGATAGATGTCAAAACAGCATTCATGAATGGAGATCTTACTAAAGATATCTATATGCAACAGCCGCAAGGCTTCATTGCTGCTGATTAGGAGAACATGGTATGTAAACTTAATAGATCCATTTATGGACTTAAGCAAACTTCTAGAAGTTGGAACATCCGTTTTGACTCTGCTGTCAAATCGTTTGACTTCAAGCAGAATCCGGATGAACCATGTGTTTACAGGAAGTACAGTGGAGATAAGGTTACCTTCTTGGTTCTGTATGTAGATGACATTCTACTCATTGGGAATGATGTAGGAATGTTAACTACGGTGAAAGTATGGCTTTCACAGCAATTCTCCATGAAAGATCTTGGAGAAGCCTCCTATATACTGGGTCTTCGACTCGATAGAGATAGATCGAAGCGGATAATAGGATTATCCCAATCAACTTACATTGACAAAATAGTCAAAAGATACAGCATGGAGAACTCCAAGAAATGAAATGTTCCTTTTAGGCACGGAGTCACTCTCTCCAAGAAGATGTCTCCCAAGACTTCTGAGGAGATTGATGGCATGAAAGATGTTCCCTATGCCTCTACTGTAGGGAGCATCATGTATGCCATACTGTGCACTCGTCTTGACATTACTTAGGCAGTGAGTGTGGTAAGCAGATTCCAGGCCAACCTAGGGCAAAAGCATTGGACAACTGTGAAATACTTACTTAAGTACCTTCGAAGGACAAAAGAGTTCTGTCTATATTCGACGATAGCTCACTACAGATCCAAGGGTATATAGATGCTGATTTTCAATCGGATCCAGATGATAGAAAGTCTACATCTGGATATGTTTTCATTATAGGATCGTGTGTTGTTTGCTGGAAAAGTAGCAAACAGGGGTCCACTGCAGACTCCACGACCGAGGCCGAGTACATTTCCACAAGCGAGGTTACCAAAGAAGCCGTGTGGATGAAGAAGTTCATTCACGAGTTGGGAGTAGTTCCGTCCAGCACATCACCCATCCCATTGTTGTGTGACAACAATGGAGCCATTGCTCAGGCTAAGGAGACACGAGCCCACTCGAAGCCAAAGCACATCGAGAGGAAGTACCACGTACTGTGGGAGATTGTTGGTAGAGGGGACGTCCTGATTTAGAAGGTAGTGTTAGCGGAAAATGTAGCAGACCCATTGACAAAGCCATTATCACAGAAAGTGTTTGAGAAACACATGGAAAGCATGAGACTCCGGCTTGTACCTGATTGGACCTAAGTGCAAGTGGGAGCTGTTAGACAGTTTTGTATGCCCTTAGCTTCAATCAGAATGATGTACATTATGAGTTTATTGTAAATGAATAAAAGTACATATTTGATTCATGTTCCCTTAGTATGTTTCTATGTAATACCCTTAAACTGGACACTTAATGGGACTCGTGTTAGTTTTGAATGTTCACAGCCAGTGGGTCGGTCTGGGGAGACCTACCCTGATAAGGCTGACACTGTTGTGCCTTCAAATCGGTTGGGGTGGCTTGTCTCAGCTGCTAGGGTGAGACCCTAGGCACATACAGTATAGGATTAATTGAACATTTGAATTGGACTAGATTTCCAGTATTGTCCTGGACTTAGAGATTAATGGGCAAAACTGGAAAGTTACACCCGACCCCTAGACTCGATTATGATACTGCACTAGGTGTCAGATTGGGTTGTCTTTGATGTACCAATCAGTGAGATCCTTAGCGGGGGTCAAAACCTGGGTATGTTGGGGTAGTCTGAAAATTCATCTGAGTGAGTGATCATAGTGACAGGATCAACCCCTTTGTCGGACAAAGGTAATGATCGGGGATGCACTCTCACTAATGGAAACCAAGACTGCTGGTAGCCGATTTCAATCATTGAGATTTGTTTTGTAAAATATATTTTATATGAGATATAAAAGTATATATATTATGGTTT
This sequence comes from Nelumbo lutea, assembly GCF_056320005.1. Taxonomy (NCBI): domain Eukaryota; kingdom Viridiplantae; phylum Streptophyta; class Magnoliopsida; order Proteales; family Nelumbonaceae; genus Nelumbo; species Nelumbo lutea. The sequence continues at coordinate 127,250,981 of NC_142684.1, forward strand.
CTAAAATGTTTGCAAAAGGTTTTAATTCCCGGGATCCATATAAGCAAAGAATGCAACATTGTTCCTTGCAGCCGAGGGAAAGGTCCTCTCTTGTCAGGTAGTGTTTGATCATTATGGACTGAGAGGTTAAGTGTAAGACCATAGAGGGTAATACATGATGGGCTAATCTTGCATTTGCCCACAGTCCCTGGGTGTTACAAGGTGGCTTGGCCCAGGGACCACTTAGGGTAAGTGTTGGGCCCATAGAGCCCATTTGATGGGTTTCAAGGGGTACACTGTCCATAGAAGTGTATTCGGCCAGGCCTTGTTGGGCCAAACCCATGTGGCTGATGTGTAGATCAATGTTTGGGTCCCATGCCATACAAGGAAGCCTAACTGGGTAGCAGTTTGGAAGGCTAAGTTAGCACACAACTTTAATGGGCCTAAAGCCTATTTCGAACTGGGCTGATTTGATCAGTTTAAATGAGGGACAGATATGGGATTAAATCAGTTGATAGGATTGGGCCTTTACCCTATCCACTCAGAGAGTCCAAGATCTAAATAAGATTTAGATCTAAATAAGATTTAGATCTAAGAGCCACCTAATAGGATTAGGAGAGAGCCGATCTATTCTACAGATAATATAAGGGTTCTTCCTTATCACTTAAAGGGATTTCTAATCCAAATATGATTTGGATCAGCAACTCCTAATGGGATTTGGAGCTGATCCCTTTAAGCCTATAAAAGGAGGAGGGGGCGGCAACCTTTAGACACAAAAGGCAACACAAGAGAGAAAAAGGTCTTTAGTCTCCAGAGCTGAAATCATAGAAGAAAGATTTCTGCAATCTCTACAAAATCCTTTCTTGCCGCCTCCTTCCTGCTACCGCCAGACCTCCAATCCAATCTCCAACTTTGTGGGAGAGATCAAGATTCGATTTTGATATCAACCCTTTGTGAAATGACTGATTGGAAGAAATGCTCACTTGCCTTCTAGCTATTCTTACGAAGGATCAGGTTCTTGGAGAACGCTGCTGATTCTGCTCCATCTTGCACTTTGCCATCTTAAGTGGGAGAAGTCTTTGGATCCTTCCTTGGGCGTGAACACCTCCATTGAGAGATAATATTTCTCTGTATCAGGTATACCTCTCTCCTACTCCTTTTGGTTTAGATCTGGTTCAGTTCATGGTTCAAGATTGGTCCTTGAAAATATGATTTTTTAAATAGGGAATGCGATTCCCAATTGAAGGGAGAGAAAAATTTTTGAAATCCGCCCCCTTCATTCCACAAGATTTGGGCGTCTATACGATAGATCTCTCATCCCTTCACTTAGGTGCTGAGATTGCCTTAGCAAAGATAGAGAAAGCATATCATACTTGGAGGACAAAAGGAAAACTCTCATTACCATTTCAAAAAAAAAAAAAAAAACTGAAAGAGGAAGAAAAGACAATGCGATAGCCGAGCTAAACAACTCGGGAAAGTTGATAGTAACAGGGCACTACCGCCCAACCAAAAGACCTTTGAAAGACCGGGTTTATGGCACCCGAAAGCCACCAGAGTCCAAAGGAGCACCACCTCAGGGATCCCCCTCCTCATCCTCATCCTCTGGGGAGTCAAGCTCCTCTTCCTCCGCTTGGTCCGCCATCTCAGGAGGCAGAGTCTTCATAGTGATGCCATCGAGGTTGAGCCCGGAGAACTTTTTTCGAACCAACCACTGGCAGAGCTTAAACCCAGAGCGGTACGAACTCGAACCATATTCCACCTAGAGGTCGTGGTATTCCTAGGAGTCTCTAAAATCCTAGATCCCTTTCTCTCATTCAGCCTCCACCATCTTATCAAAGTTTCGAGTCTGATCTAGAAGAGTGGACTCCAAGTCCCGCACCTACTGCCTAAGGAGCTCCCTCTCCGCCGCCACCCTCAACGACTCCTCCCTGTAACGTGCGCTCTCTTCAAAAAGCCGGGCAATTTGAGTCATCTGGTTGTGGACGAACAGCTCCTAAGACTCGCTCCCCTTGCGAGTGTGATGGAGCTCGCTCTGAATCCGGTCGAGCTCGCCCTGGAGCTTCTTATTTGTAGCTCGCTAGTCGAGGGTGTCACTGTGGTGGACACGCATCTGGAGAGCCATGGCGTGGATGGCGGAATTCACCTGCCAACAGAAGAGAAGATCAGAGGACACTGAAAGGGAGCAAAATGAGAGAAGAAAAGGGAAAGGAATCACTTACCACCATGCAGTGGGGGGAGGCAAATGCAGTGAGGTCCCCGGGCTCCATATTTCCCTAGTGAGCGACTTCGTCATTACTAATCGCCTTTCGGCTCTTCCGGTGAGCCACGAGGTAGTCGTTCACCCCTTCCCAGTTCCCCACTGGGAATGGGGGGTAAGGGCATGGCTGGAGGGGGTTACAGGGACCCGCCCCCTGCTGAGGGAGCTCGTCCCCTCCAAAACCAACCCCATTGGTTCCCTCGGATGGGGGTGCCGGAATCTCAAGTGGAGGGGAGGATAAAACCAGCTCAGCAGACCTAAACTCAGTACCTTCCTAGGGGGGAGTCTGATCGGGGTGCATCCTCTTTGCTTGGCGCCTCTGGTTGCTTGAGAGAAGGTGGCGTGAATCAATACTAGACATGATGGCTACCAAGAAGACATCAGTGTTAGTTCAATAAGAATGAAATATATGCATGCGAATGTGAGCACGATATCGTTACAGAAACCAAGCGACCTAAAAAGACAACTGACCCGAGCTTAGGCCGGCCTGCACGAGCTTCTCCTCGACCAAGTAGTCTGAGCAGAGGAAGCCTATCGATGCCTAGGACAGCATCATTTTTTGAGTTTCGGGATCCAGCTCGGCCCCGGGGTCCTGGATGGCACCCCTCCAAAAAGTTGGGAAGGGCCACCCCTCGGGGTTGCGGACCAAAAAGTAATCCCGCTTCCAGGTAGGAATCTTATTTGGCAGCTCGTACAAGAGCTTATAGCTGCGGCGGGGAGAGTGGTAGTAAAAGCGCCTCTTCGGAGGGACCCCAAGAGCAGCATTTTTTATACAAAGAATAGAGGCAAAAATGTCAAGGTTCAAGGGAAGATAGTACTCGTAACACAAAGATATAGTCCCAACCATGTTTCGAATGGCGTTGCGATGAAACTAATCAATGGTGACGTTAAAATGATTTAGCACCTCCACTATCAAGGGGTGCAGGGGGAGACGTAAACCAGCCTCGAGTTGTTCCTGGAAGATTACTATGTCATTGGAACCATGCTCCCAAGGGAAGTTGCTAGTAGGGAGGCTATAGACCAAGTCCCCAGGGAGGCGAAAGTAGCGGATTAGAGACCTGAGCCTCTCCGTTGTCATGGAGGAAGGGCCAAAAGTGTCAGGCTCCCTCCCCCTAGAAGTAGATGCTACATCACCAGAGGCCTCCCGAGCCTCGGGGACCTGCCCCCAGGCTCCCCCTGAGGTCGAGGGAGCATCGTCATTCTGGTTATCACCCCAGTGGTAGGTGTGGTATGGGTACCCAGACATGGTTGACAGCGATTGGGACTCACCAGAAGAAACATAATGAAGCAAACTGAGGAATTCAGGTAGACTAGATGAATGCGCGACCTTAGAATCCGAAGACAACAAGATGGCGTGGGAGAAAATGAGGCCCAGAAGGCCCCCCCTATTTATAGTCTCCACTCCTCCAAATTGACGACCTAGATCAAAGCAAATCCAACGGCTCACGGGCGCACTAACCGTAGGCCTTCTAAAAACTAAAGGTGATTGGTGGCACATCTTCCACGGTTAAGGTAATCGCGGCCGCACAGAGTTCGGAGTTAAGAGACACTTCAGCACGTTTTCGAAATCCAAAAAGTTAGGAAAGTCAGAAAATCTCTTGATTCCCACGAATGCATTTAATTGAGTAGTCAATCAAGTTTGAATTTCGGTCAAATCAGTCCATCACGCTTCATGAACTCCTCACGCTAAGACAATGCTCTTAGCCCGAGGAGTGGGGGTAATTGATGGAGGACGATTTGACCCAACCTATGAAACGGTGACACATGGACACTGACTCAGCATGAGTGATAGCTCAGTGTTGTAGCCTGGTGTGACCAAGTGACAGGCCCATAAAGCAGCTCGCTACATTGTAGCTCACAAAAGGAGGAGCTCGCCACAATGCAAGCTCCGGGTTCCCCGAGCTACCTTTGAAGAGATACTCCGAGGCAACTTTATCTTGCGAGCTAAAGTTGCTAGATCGCCTGAGCTCCCAAGCAGACAAGTCATCCCAAGGACCAATTCTATTAAGGGTAATCCTGAAGTGTCCCGAGCCTGCTATAAAGTAGCTCGGGAATGAGCTGCATGAGCGCTCCTCAGGAAGCTTCTGTCTGACAGGCCGTACCAATCAAACTGCGCCATATCCATTACTGATAGCGCAGTCCCCGTTCTTTTGGTAGTCTACGTCCATGTCTCTCAGTAGGCAAAGGCGTGCCTGCCACTTTGGAGACGTGTCACTCACCCAGGCAAGAAGTACATCACAATGGCCACCTGCGTAGCCCTGGTGAGTAACGGCTGTGGCAGGAACTCAGTGGCAGTTATGCCCGACCTAGCATGAGCGCCCCATTAAAAAGCCCTTAGGGCAGAAGAGAAGTGTCTTATTGAGACTTCTAATCTCTCGAGTATCGTGAGAACGTGCTATCTGCACTCTTAGCCTTCGTCTTCTTTCTGCTTTTCCTACAGAGTACTAACTTAAGCATCGGAGTATTCCCACCGGACAAACCCCCCAGGGATTCTTCTTCTTCTTCATCTCAGGTACCTTCCAAGAGTCACATGAGTGTTAGCTAGGAGTGACTAGATCGCGCTACATCAATTGTATCCACTGAACCAATTATGTTGGTTTTGGTTTTTTTTTCTATGATTTTGTAATTATTGTATCGATTAATAATCGAGTTAGGACTGGTTTGGTTGATCTGAAACTTTTGTTATATTTTATGTCTAAAATGATAAATTTTATAGGTAGTGTTTAAGATAATTTTGGTTTAAAATTATTACTTTATTAATATATAAGTGGTTTATTGTAGTAACGTTTGGTAAGTCGTTTTTTGAAAGATTTTCTGGTAGATCTAACCGTTAAAAGACGATGTTGGCTTTTATACTAAAATCTCAATAACATGAAGATCGTTTGGTTAAGATGCATCTTCTTGTACGTCTTTCCGCATGAAGATGCAATAAAAAATGATTGTTGAATTAATGTGGGCTGCTGGATTTCTGAACAGTCAACAGTCCACGTGGAAAAACATGCCAAATGAGATCTATTTTACTGTCATTTTTATTAAATTTATATTATAAAAAAAATAGTTTTAAGTTATTATTATCGTAGTTAATTATAGATCTCAGATATAATCGAATGTAATTGGGCCAGACACGATTATCCAATTAATAATTGGTAATTGAATAATTATTTCTCTATCATATGAAACCGATTAATAAGAAGTTCAGGACTGGTATACCCCGTCCGGAACGAGACCCAACCCATTCACAGCTCTACCTCAAAGGCTCAAGCATAATTTATAAGCAGTAGGTTATAATTTTCCCATGCTGCCCAATTTGGAGCCCTAACTCTGCCATCCGCCCTAACTCTGCCATTGCACTGATCAATGCAAAATTAGTGAGAGATAAGCATTGCCACATTTCATAAGAGAGTCATTTCAGCTAGAATGATTATACTTCACTCTCCTACAACAACAAACAACAATTTAATGTTTTTATAAATAGTTTTCCATACATACACTTTTAACATATAGTCTGTTTCTAAGCATAATAAATAGTATAAAATAATAGCGGTATACCAATTTGTATTCATAACATTTCAAGTAGTAGCAGCAATGATAACAAATATAATCTTAATTATCTGAAAATCTCACTTCCTCAAAATATCAAGTTAATAGACATTAAATAGAGAAGAAGAAGATGAAGAAGAAGAAAGACAAGGGAGGATTTACACATTTAAAGATTAAGCTCCCATGTGCCAAAAATGTCATTCTGTTGGTTCCTTGTGTGGTGGCCCCTTTGAGAGAGAGATGACAAGGCAACACAAAATCATGACGTGGCAACTTTGTCAGACGAGGCATTAATTGGCACCCAATAAATGTGCAGGAAATAAATTACAGGCAACTCTCCTTTGGCAAACAGCAGCACTGCACCCTAAAATTGAAGAGCAGTGCGGAGCTCTCTGCCAGAGGAGGATTGCACTGTTATTCCTCTGCACACACATGATCAGTTTCCTTGGACTTTGCTCTTGGACTCTGCTCTTGTCGTTCCACAAAACGCACTTCTAGCTTTAAATAATTTGGTTCGGACATTACACTTGTGATGTGCTACAAACTACGTACAGTGATGAGTAAGCAGCACCATATCTTCTGAAAAATTCCTCTGCACCCTGCTTTATTTCCTTTTCCTGATTGCAATCTCTCTCCCTCTGTTCTCCATTACCTTTTCATGCTTTTCACTCTTCCTTCAAAAAGTGGTCAACAAAAAACCTTAGGCTGTGTTTGGTTGTAATGCAAATAAATTTGCATTCATGCAAAACTATGAAAGTGCAAATGATTCAAGTGTAAATTCTGATTTATTTTTGTCTTAAATTATAGTTTATTTTGATTGCAGTATAAATGAAGTTAATTAAGACATGAAGCAGAAGAAATAAAATCCAAAACCAAATTAAATGAGAATTTGCATTTTTTTTTCATTGGCACTCTCATGCATTTGTATTAGTGCAAATAAAATTGCATTGCAACCAAAAACAGCCTTTGTAAAGTAATTCTAAACAAAAACAAACAATAAAAAACATGATTAATTGACTTTCTTCTTTCCCTTTAATTTCATTGATGGGATGAAGTTGAAGCTTTTTCCTTGATAAATTAAAGCAATCTGTTCGTCCTCATTTCCCCATTAATTTTATAGTGGCGACAGAAAGAAGTGAAAACTGTTTAAATTCTTACATATTAAGCAACTCTTTTGACTCCTAATCTTTTGGAGTTCAGAGTGGAAGCAGACTCATAATCGACGTTTAAATTTTCCATATGGTACGATATGATGATATTGATATCTTCTCACAGATTTCATCATGTACCTGTAGCTGTTTAGCAATGAAGGATTCTTCTCTAAATTAGTCCACTCTTCTCCAGACAAGAACATGTCTAATCTACCCTCCATTAATTAGATACAAGGAAATAAAAGGAAGAAACAAGGAGGGAAAAGAAACTCTGTACTAACGCCCATTCCTTCTGTGTTACTCTCCACGTTCTGGAAAAAGTTATTTTGAAAAAGACTTACTAGTTACCAGGCAACAGTCGTCAACAGTGTGAGAAATGAAAACAGCTCCATTCCTTCCGCCAATGGTTTCTTTCACATGCGCCAATTAATACATGAAATAGAAGTATTCATTAATTCATGCAATTCCACACATAAAAATCAATGAACAAAATACTTGAATTTGTACAGAGCTCAAGTAGATCGACTTATACCTACGTACATCCATCTATCCATGCAGGGGGCCTGAGCTTCCAAAAAAAAAAAAAACGCCTTAATTTTCTGGGATCCATCACCTTTCACCAGTGCTTTGACAACCATGGCAATGAAGACCACATGCAGCTATTGAGAATGAATATGCAAAGGTCAAGCATACGAGGGAATAGGAACATGCTTCAGGATCTTCCATCTTGCTTTCGGCTTGTAATTTGATTTCTTTTTCTTGCACTTTTCTCGGTGGATTTCCTCGAGCCTTGTCATTCTCCCGACATATCACCGTTGTTTTCAGGCTAGGATCGAGTTAGTGGTAGGGTCCTGCTTTCCTTTAGAATTTCACAAAATTAAATGTTTAGTCATTAGCTTTTGATCAATTAGTGGTCTTCCAACATGGTTTGGTTTGGTTTTATTTTTGAAAATAAAACTGTCGGATAAGCAGATACTGTATGTTCATCAATTAAATAATGGGGGTTTTTACCGTTCAGTCCACCTTTGAATAGAATATGATGGTGCGTGATCTGGTTGTTCCTAATTGGATGGTAGTTGGGACGCCGGTCGCTTAGTTGGTCGATCGAACTGCAAGACAGGAAAGTTCAGAGAACCCAGGGTGAGCCATCTAGTATGGTTACTTCGATGCTTAAGTTAGCATTTGGTTGTACGAGCTAGTAATCTCAAATGTAAGAGTGCTAGTAAGCGCACATTAAACCGCGCGTACCTTGTGCTATGGGGGTAGGTGCCCTTATATAGTTGAGCTACCGTGGGTCTCATGAAACACCTCCGAGATCCTCAACCCGCACTGTTAGGTGTCCGTTTCGCACTAGGATGTGGAATTCGTTCTAGCTGATAAGGCATATTGAGTCCACCCAATCTGAACGGGATGAGGATAAGACCTACAATCATACAACATGATCCCGAAGAGCTCAGAGGCAGCCAGTTTGCTTTTAGAAGTCCTCTACGTGTCACCTCGGCAAGTTGGGCCATCCCAAGCTACTCGGACCTCGCTCTTTACCGAGGTGCCCGAGACACCCGAGGTGACCCGGCCCACTAAGGTGGCAGGAAATCCTGAGTCACGGTCTAGTCAGCAGGTCACATCCTACATGTCTGTTGTTTATTAGGTCGGGCTAAATCACCCCTCATCAATTGCCCCTACTCCCCGGGCCAGGGGTCCTAACCCGGTGCGGGGAGTTCATGACAAGCTAGGTGGGTTTGGCCCAGTCTTCTTTCGGGTTGAGGTCCGGTCCAACGGTCAAACCGCAATGTCCCAACTGACTCGATCGCCAAACTAGGTCGCGTATCAGGGACGCGTGAATGTTTTGCGAATTACAAACTCCGTGGACGTCAAAGCGCGCGCTCAGTTCGATCTGCTCCATAATCGGGACCATTTCCATATTCCATAACTTTGACATGCCCTTAGACATAGACATCTTCAGTTCGATCTGCTCCATCAAGAAAATCCTTGTCAGCCTCCTAAGAGTAGATAAACATAGCTACTATATTTCTTTCCAACTTGGGTACAAGATTTTGCACGACAATCCCAACATGGTCCCGACCTAGAAGATGAGATATTTCACTATTACCATTGCTGGGGGGGTGGCCTTTCTCGACGCACTGGACGATGGGTATTAGTGACCCTAGGGACAGGCTCAATAAGAAGCTAAAGAAGGATATCCGTTTCTTGGTGGAGCTTGGTCTAAGTTGGAGGATTTTTTAACCGAGGAGAAGCTTGTCAAGGCCAGGTTGAGTCCTCCAGGTAGGCTACCACCTCGGTACACGCTCACACTTTCCTTTTTTACATTACTTCGGCTACCCTAGAGTTTTCTTTCCACAGGCATCATGTTGAGCGCTCCAATGAGTAACCTCTTCGCTGGCATGAGGAAGAGAAAGAAAAGAAAGAGATCGTGCGATGACTCTTCCCAAGCACCTTCCACCAAGTTGGCTGCTCCTACTCAACTTGAGGACCCTCCAGTCATTAATTTGGTCGAGGAGGACCAAGAGAAGGACCAATCTCCTCACCGATTTGAGCCAACCCCGTCATCCGAACCTCAAACCATTCGTCCTGGAGTCAATCCCTCCATGGAGGGCCCCGAGTTGGTACAAAGTATCATGAACAATTGAACTAACCTCACAAAAAGCAAGGAGGCAACCTTTTCCGAAGAGATCGCCAAGTTCGCCGAGCTGCCTTATGCTCCATTGGGTGCCAAGGCGGCGGACTACATCATGATGGTATACTCCTGAACTCGACACCTAGTTTCCGTTCATTCTGTCTTCCATACTTAGCAAATTTTTCCTCTTTTTGGCAGGCGAACTCCATGATCCACACTCCTATGCAGCAGCTTGATCAATGCGTTGCAAGAGCGAGGGTTGCCAAGGCAAAGGCTGAACGAGTTGAGGATTCAGTCGCAGAGTGCCAAACCAAGATGCTAAAGACCATTGATTCTATTCGGGAACTAGACGTTGAGGTGCTGGTGAAGAAGGAGGGAATCGAGCAACTGGAGAAGGAGACCGAGGAGCTAAAGGTTGCTTCTGCTGAGCGCGAGGTCGCCCTTCTCCAAGGCATTAAGGATGCTGAGGTTTCTATTGTCAAGGATTATCAAGCCTCCCCAGAGTACAACAAGATGAAGGAGGAACTTGGTATTGATGCCTTCCAGAAAGGTTTCAAGCTCTGCCGCTTGGTGACCAAGCGTAAGTTTCCCGAGCTCAACCTTGGAGTCATCACCTCTACCGGGATTACCACTGAGATGGTATTGGAAGCTGTCAAAGAGCTGGACTTCAACGAGGAGAATGATGAGGAGCTCGACGAGGGAGCAAGGGAGAAAGACTTGGATGTTGCAGTCGACAAGGCTGCAAAGGTTAATGAGGTTGTTGTAGTAGACGATGCGGCGTTTGAACTGGCAAGGGACCCCGAAAGCATCGAAGGTGGGGGCAAGGATCCCCTGTGAAGATTAAATATTTGCCTTTATTTCTTTGGACCCCCTTTGTAACTACAATGTACACCGAGCCTCCGAGCTGAGTGTAGTAGAATATTTTCTCTTCTTTTTCCCCCTTTTTAAAACTTTTTTGAATGTACGAAACATC